>NC_089238.1:48032140-48332140 GCF_963924675.1 Phocoena phocoena | reverse complement strand
CCTAAGGAAAAAGCTAACTGCCACAGTAAAGCTCAATTTCCTCTCACCCGACATGCATCTGGAAACTCAGTGAGAGACAATATAAAACTGCTGGCAGTAGGGCTTTTGGATTAATACGGCTATTGATAAAGGGCTGTTAATCACCTTTTGTTGAAACTGTTTCAGTATCGTTTCCCATCTCAGTGTAAATATTTTGCTTTTATGCACTAACACGAATCCTTAAATGGAGAAATCATTATATAGCTGTGTTTTATGTATGCGTGTTATATACGCATACATATAACACAACTATATAATGATTCATGTATGTGTGTGTGTGTGTGTGTGTGTATATATATATATAAAATGTTCTAGGCATCTAAAATATATATTGTAAAATAACTTGACAACCCACAATGAATAGTCTCTTTTATGATATTATGCAATCATAATTAATAATTCCTGGTCACTTTTATTATATCATTTATTAGTGTCAGAGATATTTATAAACACGAGACTTGCTATTGAAAATGGAATTTGAGATTGGATTGATGCAGATGAAACACTAAATTTTAGCCACATTCACACGCAAAAGAATGTGAACTGGTTAGCGATTATCTGGCTACCACTAGTTACCCAATTATCATTTCAAGCATGTAGCCCAAATTTTTCTCCGGAAGATATGCCATTTGGAATTTCTTGTCCCTTCCTACTCTCTACATCATTTAACCTGAAGTTTGGAAAGGAGCACAAACATAGCAAATTCCATACCAGCAGATATTTTAAGATGGGTAAAATCTTGTGAGATAGCTTAATAATTTTCAAATGCACTAGTAACTATACAGCATATGGGGCAGCAACATTCCCTCCCATGGAAACCTCGTGTCTTATACTCCACTGACTTCTTTGGAATGTCCACTTAACTCTTAAGTAATTACTTGAGCTGTAAAGAGATCCAGCTCCTAAAATTCCACTGCATGAGAACACTGTTGGTAAATTCTGAGGAATTACCAAGAAGAAGAAGAGCAATTGGGGAAAATCTTGGTAAGAAAAACATGATCAGAATTTTGAAATTTCTAATGAAAAAAATACAGACACCTGTGTCTATTGGGCATAATTTCCTATTCAGGCTTCTTCCCAGGTTGCTATTTAATCATCTTTATATTGTAGCGACCTGGTTGAAATCAGGTATCTGTCAGTTGTTTGTTAAACTCCTATTTTATTCATGTAACACTGCATAGTTTGGAAGAACGTAACAGAAGTGGCTATGTGAACACTGACTATAACTAAGTCTGACAAGTTCTGCTGACCTATGGAAATAAAACCATAAAACTTCCATTTCGTATGAAAGGAACTGAAACCCTAATTTGAAGAAATGCTCCATTGGCATCTGCATGCAGCTTGATGATTTATGAGAGTGAGAGTTTTCATCTGAAATAGAAAGATGCCTCTTTAGGAGTTATTATATAGTGGAAGTGAAATTTCCTAACCTATTTAGGTGAACCACGCTGTGCACTATCTTTCACCGCTATCTCACTGCCTTCATTTCAATAACCACACCTGCTATTCCCTGCTTACTCTGGGGAGAAGGAGATAAAAAATACGTTATTCCATGAAAATGGCAAAATATCTGATATTTATTATATTCAGATAAAAACCTGCTTGAAGAATAAGTTAAAAATACATATCATGATTCTATTCCTGAATTATTACGTATGTTGTTGCAACATATAGTGGTGGAGGTAACAATTTATTGACTGCGTCCCTCTACATTAGTGATATTTCTATATACAACAACTGAGGAAAAAGAAAGAAAAGGAGGATTTTGAAAGTTATGTAATGGGAATCAAATGCCACCAAGCTTCAAAACAACCACCTCCTGTATCGATGAGATTCTCTAAGTTACTAAGTGGTCTATTAGTACTTAAAGGTATTCTTGCGATGGCCAACTACTGCACGTACAAATATACCATTTGGTGGGTCTTATTTTTTTCTGCATTGTCATTTTAGAGACTTCATTTATCTCTAACAGTGTGATTACAATAAAAGATAACTAGTATGTCCAATGAGAAAACTTTGGAGATGTTATCTTTAATTGTCCTAATATAAGTCAAAATATGTTTTGATTAATTTTTAAAATTTTGATTTCCAAGCTCCTGTTGAAATTGGAAAATGAAAAGTCACTCACACTGGAAAAATTTCTATTTGAGCTGAAAAGTCTCCCTGTCATAAATCATAAGGCTGCATGTAGATGCAAATGGAGCATTTCTTCAAATTAGGATTTCAATTCCTTTCACATTAGAGCACTTGCCCAGGCGTGACCTTCAGAGAGGGTTTTTTTTTTTTTTTTCCGCAAAAATTTCCTAACGTGACAGGCAGGGTAACATCAAGGAGATGCCGTGTGTGTGTATTTTACAGGAATGTGTCAGCCAGCTGTGTGCGTATGATCGTCAAATTTCAAGGTCAGAAGGGAAGGTAAAACGTAGTTAGTTCAACCATATGTTCTGATGCTCGAAACATCTCCAGACGGAGGCTGGCTCTGAGTTTGACCACCCGGGGTTCAATCCCAGCTCCTCCCTGTCTTAGGTTTTGGCATGAAGTCAGTTACTTAACCTGTTAGTGCCTCGTTTTCTTCGTGTGTAAAATAAGAATAATAGTAATAGAACCTCTCTACAGCATCACCATAAAGACTAGATGAGTTACTGTGCTTGGTACCCAGCCAGCCCTCCTCACTTCCCATAGTGAGTCTCTGCTCTTAGCTGGGTAACCTCCAGGGAGTTTCTTATTTGGGGGTCAACATAGATCCTTGATGGTATATTTCTTGTATTGAGCCCAAATGCATCTGCTTGGAATTTCTTTTCATTGTCCTAATCCCACCCTCCAGAATTATGCAGCAAAAGCCTCATCTCAACTTCTCTTGAATTATCTTCAAATATGTGAATTCAGCATGGGCTCCAAATTCAGACTGGGTAGGGACGCAGAAATTTACTGCAGCTAGTAACCTAGATCCTGTAATACCATGTTGCCTTGTGGCTGGAGAGAGACAAGAGACAGAGACAGAAAGGGGGTGGGGGCGGAGAGAGAGCGTGCACACGCAAGTACAGTGGTGTAGGGTCAAATGAGTATAAGTGCTTAGAATTTAATTTATGGTGATAATGTTAATGACGACGATGATGGTGAAGATGCTGAGTCTCATACTAGGTCAAATACTAGGTACGCTGGACAAACTGTTCAGAGCTTCTTTGTATGTCACTGAATACCATAGTCATCACATGATTGCAAAGTTACCATCATGCCTATAATCCGAACGCTCACCGTCGTGGATGAATTCTCTTCTGTAGTTCTGACCATGAAATCATCGTGGTAATATCCTGCACCTATTTCATTGGCCAAAACTGCCCTAGAGTGGTTGCGTATCTTATCAAGATCCCAAATTTCCCCTGACACAGAAACACTACAGCCGGTTATCTAGAAATTCTGAGCCAAGACCTTTATTTTCTTTAGTTGCAACGCCTGTTAGCCCCCATGCTATATTCCTCAATTCTATTTACTTTCCATATTGAAAAAAGGCTTCCTTTCTGTACAAACTTCCTCCAATAGAACCATTTCTCGCCATTTTAGGCAATTTTTTTTCATGTTACAGTTAAATATTTTTCCCTCAATTGTTTATATGGTGTGTTTTCTAAGAAATCTTTTAAAAATAAATTTATTTATTTTATTTCTATTTATTTTTGGCTGCATTGGGTCTTCGTTGCTGTGCGCGGGCTTTCTCTAGTTGTGGCAAGCCGGGGCTACTCTTTGTTGCGGTGCGCAGTCTTCTCATCGCGGTGGCTTCTCTTGTTGCAGAGCATGGGCTGTAGGCATGCGGGCTTCAGTAGTTGTGGCACACAGGCTCAGTAGTTGTGGCTTGCAGGCTTAGTTGCTCCACTGCATGTGGGATCTTCCCAGACCAGGGCTCGAACCCGTGTCCCCTGCACTGGCAGGCGGATTCTTAACCACTGTGCCACCAAGGAAGCCCTTCTAAGAAATATTAAGGGTGTTTATAAAACAAAGCATCACCTTCCCTCTCACTAAGAGAATGATGATGGCCTTATAACTCCATTTGTGCTTCCCCCATCCTTCTCTTACAATCTCAACACACGGTCAGTCATCTTTCTACAACATCAACGTTCCCTTCATTGATTAAAATCTTCTACGGCACAATATCACCTACAGAATGAGACGTCTTTTCAAGACATCCAAAGCAAGCCCGCTATTATAGGAGCATTTATTTTCTCACCAAATTCACTGTGTTAAATTGCCTGCATCTCACACCGCATCTGTAGCACTACCTGGTATTTACCCAATTATTTCATGCTGCTTTGGAGCTTCCTTACAATCATATCTGATGTTCCGGCTACATGGAAATACTACCACCCACACTTACACACACACGCACACACACACACACACACACTCAAACACACACACATACACAGCTGTTTAGCTTAAATGTTTTCTCCTCTTTGAAGTATTTCCCGTTTCCCTTCTTACAGCTCCTGCTCTGAAATTTTCATGTGTTGCCCTGGATACAACTGTCTGATTTACCTCCCTGTCTCCTCTGTTTGTGAGGCCTTTAACTTGCAGAATCTATCATTTGCTCTGTACCTTTGGTCTACTGTAGACCAAAACTTAGAGTGAGCAGCCCACAGCAGCTATACATGCAGAATCCATAGCCAAACTGTGTGAATACAATTCATTTCCCCTACGGTGCGACTTGGAACAACTTCTAAATCCAGTTTATCAGTATCTGACTCAAAGAATTAATTTGAGGAATACAGTAAAATGCTTAGAATAGTTTTTGGCATTTAGTAAATATTCAATTAGCGTCTGTTATTAGGTATTTTTAAATTATGGGGTAGTATATATAGACAGGAATATAATACTAATTAAAACTAAAAGTGAGCTGGCTAAGTTCCTGGGCATTAAAATTTTTATGTTAAAAAATTTAAAATAGGGGTAACGTCATTTTATTCCAACCTCATTCCGATTTTCAATGATAAAAAGATAGGGACTTCCCTGGTGGCACAGTGGTTAAGAATCCACCTGCCAATTCAGGGGATTCAAGCCCTGGTCCGGGAAGATCCTACATGCTGCGGAACAACTAAGCCCGTGTGCCAGAACTACTGAGCCTGCACTCTAGAGCTCATGAACCACAACTACTGAGCCCACGAGCCACAAATACTGAGGCCCACGCGCCTAGAGCCCGTGCTCTGCAACAAGAGAAGCCACTGCAATGAGAAGCCTGTGCACTGCAACAAAGAGTAGCCCCCGCTCGCTGCAACTAGAGAAAGCCCATGTGCAATGAAGACCCAACACAGCCAAAACTAAATAAAATAAATTTAAAAAAATGATAAAAGGATAAAGGAAAAATTGTTCATTATGTGAACAGAATTTAATATTTAGTAAACAATCAATTAGTAAAAATCAAGTATTTTTAAATACTGGAGTAACCATTTACATATAAAAATGACAGAGAATATTTCTGATATGCAAAAATGAAAAAACATCAATAAATTTCCAGAGAGAAAAAGTAGCACACATGCAAGTTATGATACCTGAATTCTGTTTTTTCTATTATAACCCTGAGAGTTCTTTACATTTGGGCCTTCAGTTATAAAGTAGTGTGGTATTTTAAGGACTGAAATTATGTTTTTATTTTTTCTTAACTTTAGAATTTATTTTTAAAGTAGTATTTCTTATATTTAAGCATTTGTAAATAACTGAAATTTTCTTAGTTTCTCCTGCAGCTTTTCACTTAAAAATAAATGTTAAGGGCTTCCCTGGTGGCACAGTGTTTAAGAATCTGCCTACCAATGCAGGGGACAAGGGCTCGAGCCCTGGTCCAGGAAGATCTCACATGCCGCGGAGCAACTAAGCCCGTGTGCCACAACTATTGAGCCTGTGCTCTAGAGTCCACGAGCCACAACTACTGAGCCTGCGAGCCACAACTACTGAGCCCGCATGCCACAACTACTGAGGCTCACGTGCCTAGAACCTGTGCTCCACAAGAGAAACCACTGCAATGAGAAGCCCGCGCACTGCAACAAGGAGTAGCCCCTGTTCGCCACAACTAGAGAAAGCCCGCATGCAGCAATGAAGACCCAATGCAGCCAAAAATAAATAAATAAATACATTTATAAAAATAAACATATTGTATACATAAACGTTAATTTAAAAAGTTACTGAACATAAGTAACTTTATTTGCTTTCTTCTTCCTGGAGCATGAGAATAAAATTTTGTGTTAGAGAAAAAAACCTTTTTGATCACAATTTGTACAGTTTACGTTTTCTATTACTTGTATACATTATTTTTTAATAAAATAATTTCATTTAAAAATATAGATTTTTAAAATGTACTTTAATAAACCTATCATCTTTCTACCTTTCTACTGATACTTGTATATGTGCTTTAAAAAGCAACCAGAATGAGCTTCACCAAATGTAAACAATGATTATTTTTGGATGGTCAGATTTAAGAAAACGCTTCATTTTTTATTTGTGTGCTTTGTTGCTTGAATTGAATGCATTTATCACTAAAAATAATGGTAGACAATATTCCCTAGATGGAAAATATTAAAATTTTTAGCTTTTTTTTCACATTTGGAGGGAAAATAGATATTTAAAAACCAACAATATGGAAAACCAGAATGGATCTGCTGATTACACGTTAAATCCTTCTAAAGGTCGTGAGACTGAAGTTAAGTAAGCAACTCTGTATAATTTTTAGAATTCATACATCCATTTGGCATATATTACAAAAACCCAGAGGGCATTAACAGGAAGAGGAATGTTCCACATTTTTAATGCCATTATGGCCTCCCTACCATACGACTGAATCAAGAAATAAAAATATTCATTATGTAGTAAAAGCATTTATGTAATATATAATTGTGAAGATATTATGGAAATTGCCATCTAATCAAATGTAAAAGGAACTGCTGTGTTTGCATGTCTAAAAAAAAAAACAACAGTACCACATAAGCCTGGGCATTCTTCACACTTTGCCATAGGCAAAAACAATTATGGTAATCCTTTTTATAGGTGCTTACAGTAGAAAATACGTTTTGAAGAATAAAGTAAATTAGCTAAATGCTCCAAAGGCAGAGAATATTGGGGTGATGCTGAGTGGCTCTCATTTCCAAAACAGGGAAGAGAGAACGTTATTTTAACTTTTAATAGCTGGTTAACATTTGGGTCGTGTGAGTTTACAGACAAAAAATGTCAGCTTCATCTCATCTAACTACATCTGACTTCAGGCAAGGACAGAGGATCGATCCTCTGGATGACGGCAGAATGCTAAACTGGCTCCTCGGAACCGCTTTGCCAACATATTAAACCCTAAGTATCTGCTTGCTGGCAGATGATCTTCGTTTCAAGCCCTTTACTAATGCTTCTCTGCCTTTTCTCCATTTCTTCCCCGAAGCATCTGTTACTGCACACATCACATCACAGAATACACAAACGGGGGTTTTCCCTTCTCATTCAATAAATAATCGACCAAACAAAAAAAAAACCTAAGCAAAGCTGAAAACAAAGAAGAAACAAAAATAAAAAATTCTAATATTCAACTATTTACAGGAAAACGATACTTTTGGTCTGATATACCCAGATAATTCCTTACTTTTACTGTACCATAAATGTGTAAATTCTAATCCAGAATTGTCTGATAACCGCAGTTGAGAGATGAAAGCAAAATAGAGACACCTAATAAATTTTAAATGCTCTAAGGAATCCATTAGGTAATTTCCTTAAATGTCTAACACATACCTGTGTATTCAGCACCGGAGGCAGTAAAACAGAAGCCCCTGTAAGTGTGTCAAACACGTGAGTTCAACTCACTTTCTAACAGTAAATCCTTGGACACAATACATATGCCCTCCAAAACTGAGTTTTCCTACCTTCGATTTGGACGTGATAATAATAGGTAATTATAACAAATAGTAACACCACTACCAGTCTCACTGTGATTTTGAGGCTTGAACAGTATAACCCATACTGATTTCTAAACAGAGCACCTGGAAATAAGCATGTGGTAGAAGTGATAATTATTCATTCCAAATATGTTATATGTAAGCATTCTTTTTAAAGGGGCTCTTCAAAGTCTAAACTTGACCCCCAGAGAAGGCTGAAAGCTGATTAGCGTATTTAAGCACTAATTCCTACAACCCAGGGTCACAGCACCTTAATCATCCCCTTTGATGGACTGACTGAGCTGAGCCTCTGCAATAAGTTTTTAGGCACCAGAACTCCCAGGATTCCTAAGTTTAAGTAGTTTTTGTCTAAGCTTAAGAAAGAACATGATGAAAGCAAAAAAGGTCAGCATATCCCATGTTTCCTTTAGATGTTAAATATCCAACAAAAGCTAGTGTTACGAGGAGGACAGTAACACTAAGACTGTCCCTTGAGATGTCAGGGCAACGAGCTCCCTCCTGAGGACTGTCTGTGCCACTGGAGTGGAGCTTATGATGGCTGTGTCCCTCAGCACCAGTCCCTGCAATGACTTCGAACTGGCAGCTGCTGTGACAGCTCTCAGTGCCTCTCAGGGCCCAAGTTCTCTGGGGGACCCTCGTGTCCCATGTTCAGCCAAAAGTGTCCGGCTTTTAGGAGAATCGATAACTCTCGATTAGTCTGTCAATACCACCTCCCGAGGGAAAGTTAACTAGTATTTCCGTGAGTGAAGGCACACGTCTATGCTAGACTTTCTTCCAAAAAAGTCTCTTGGAGAAGCTGGTTGATGTTCCATAGAGCTCCTTTAGAAAACCAAGGTGACGTACTGGTGGAATCACACAACTAGTTGACGCTGCTTCCATCCTTCTGTGACTTATGGAAGATGCAGGCTCACTGATCAAGCTAGGCAGGACTACCCCTTCACCACTGCCTCGATGACAGATAAAAGGGACAATTTTATTTGCCTGATCAGAGCTATGTATGTATACATTTCAGTATGTGCTTGCAGGATCACCTCTTTCCCCTTCGGCTGGCTCCCACATTCCCACAGATCCTGAGGTCTTCACAAAGACGCGTTTAGAATAGGCACTGGGGAAATTTACAACAATGAAAAAGAGAACCCGGAGTGGCTAACTCAGGGAAATACATATAAATGTCAAGACCGTGGTTTTCTGACACCCAAAGTGCTTTCAGAGAAGGAACAGAAATCTCTTTAAAGAAATTAAGGGAGGGCCTTCCCTGGAGGTGCAGCGGTTAAGAATCCGCCTGCCAATGCAGGGGACACGGGTTCGAGCCCTGGTCCTGGAAGATCCCACATGCCGCGGAGCAACTAAGCCCATGCACCACAACTACTGAAGCCTGTGCACCTAGAGCCTGTGCTCTGCAACAAGAGAAGCCACCACAGTGAAAAGCCCACGCACCACAATGAAGAGTAGCCCACGCTCGCCGCAACTAGAGAAAGCCCGCGTGCATCAACAAAGACCCAACGAAGCCAAAAATAAAATAAACAAAATAAATCAATTTTTTAAAAAAAGATATTCCTTCAAAAATAAAAGAGAGATTAAGGGGAAAAAATGTTAGATTTAGGAGAAATAACAGTAACATTTACAGGTGAATCAGATGGCTATGTAATAGAAGCTGAATTGGACCTCTGTGTTTGCATTCTTTTAAAATTTGCTTGATATTAATATAAATAATAAGAATTGATAGTTAATGCTACGTTTTGCCATTTCTAATAAAATTTTTATAATGGAAAAGTCATTATTACCTGCTTAGTGTGTTAATCTATTCTCTTGATTTCCCCACACACAGAAGTAGCCTTTGCCAAATGATTAATAGCTTTTATGGTCACAATTAACTGTTATTGAGGCCATGGAACTCAGGAGGAAATGAGAAATCCCTAAAAGGCAGCCTTAAAGCCCATAAAGAGACAGTAACACAATACATATTGAGTCCACTTGGACTCTGAGCATGCAGATTAAGGCTCATTTTGTGGTCACCATTAAAAATACAATGCTACAGGCATTCACTTTTAAACAAGGTTTAAAGCGGAGGTGTGCTGGAGACAGCCAGCTTGTACCAGCTCACAAGAAAGCCAATTTTGTGAATTTCTTTTCAACTCTTCATTCAGCAATGTCAAGTTGGTATGTTGAAATGGACCATGGTGGTAGTATTTACACCACGGAAATTGGCAAAAGCTACAAATCAGGACTGTGTTCCTCTCGCTGTTTACCAACACA
This sequence comes from Phocoena phocoena, assembly GCF_963924675.1. Taxonomy (NCBI): domain Eukaryota; kingdom Metazoa; phylum Chordata; class Mammalia; order Artiodactyla; family Phocoenidae; genus Phocoena; species Phocoena phocoena. Next base: position 48,321,932 of record NC_089238.1, on the reverse strand, counting down.
TCCCTACTTAAAAGAGCAAATTTTAAATGATCATAGAGTTATTCCCCAAAAGACATTTTGAGATTAAAAAAAAAGACTGAATAAATGCAACAATTCCCTGAATAAAACACTGTGTCTCATTCCTTAATTTCTTTCTTACTTTATTATTTTATCACCTATAATCTCTGCTTCCTAAAAATTGTATTTTCTCTCAGTCTCACTTCTTAAATTCCCTGTTGTCTACTGCATTTTATACATTTATTATTCTTTTCTGAAATATCCAATTTACCTTTACTGATATTTACTTCTTGCTTTTATTAACAATTATTCATAATCAATTACATTAGATGTAAGTAAGGTTCCCCTAAAACAATGTTTCCCATTAAGAGCCTAATGTAGAACAATTTAGCAAGCACATTGTGAATGAGAAAATGAGTAGTGCTGGTAGAAGAAGGAATGAGAGGACTGAGGGATAACAACAATAGTAATAATAGGTACCATGTTACCTATCCTATGCCAGACATTGACCTTAAAACTTTTCATTTACTTTGGTATGGATGTAATTATTCACCAGCTAAAAGCAGTACCTCTAAGATCAGGAACAAGACAATGATGTCTATTCTTGCCAACTTTTATTCGGCATAGTTTTGGAAGTCCTAGCCAAAACTATGGAATCGCTGTCCTAGCCACAGCGATTGGAGAAGAAAAATAAAAGGAAATCCAAATTGGAAAGAAGTAAAACTGTCACTGTTTGCAGATGACATGATGCTACACATAGAAAAACCTAAAAACCTAAAGAAAAACCTAAAGATTCAGTAGCATCTTTATGGAATCAATGAATTCAGTAAAGTTGCAGGATACAAAATTAATATACAGAAATCTGTTGCATTTCTATACACTAACAACAAAATATCAGAAAGAGAAATTAAGGAAACAATCCCATTTACCATCACATCAAAAAGAATAAAATATCTAGGAATAAACCTACCTAAGGAGGCAAAAGACCTATACTCCAAAAACTGTAAGACACTGACGAATGAATCTGAAGATGACACAAACAGATGGAAAGATATACTGTGTTCTTGGATTGGAAGAATTAGTATTGTTAAATGGGGTTAGAATGTTTTTTTTGAGGTTGAACTTCATTTTATTTTTTTTAAATTAATTTTTATTGGAGTAGAGTTCCTTTACAATGTTGTGTTAGTTTCTACTGTACATGTGACACGGCAAATGTATGGTCAAACAAAGATTTGAACCCAGCTTTTATTTATGCTTTCTCCAGTGTTTCTGATCTCTAGTGATGTGATTGGGCAGATGTGTTATTGCTGAAGGGTATCTTAGTGGATTGTAATATGTGAGAAGAAAGGACATATAAACAGAGAAAGGGTGGTTGACTGCTTTTAAGCGAAGGTAAGATAAATATTTCCCGAACTAACCAGAGGAGAGGAAAAAAATGAAAGAGGTGCAGGCATTTTTATAAAAAGATGCACTTTCTAATCTGAGTCCTGGAAGTTATTTCAGACTTTGTTGAGCTTTCCAGCAAAAAAGGTTCAACTCCCAGTCTAAAAAAAATTGGATTTAGCATTGAGTCAGTGTCAGGAAAATGATGGCTCTGAGAAATTTGGATCCCCATGAGAAATTAATTATTTGGATTTTTATGTCACTTATTAAGTGTCTGAGGTTCAGTTACTAGAGAATTATGATCTCACAGAGCTCTGTTAGAACTGTCTGGAATGAGAAAGCTCTAAGCCAGGATCTAGATTACTCTATGTTCCCTTTCTGTCTCAATTTGGGATCACATCCTCCATGGGGCAACTCCCCAAACCTGAATTAAATATTCCAAGCTACGTGGAATTCCTGAGTCCTTGTACTTATCACACTATTGCTGGGCTCCCTTAAATTATAAGACGAATGAAGACAAGAGAGCTATCTGTCTTGCAGATTACTGCATCTGTAGTACCCAGTACAGTGTCTCAATGAACCAATTTTGAATAAATAGATGAAGGAAGGAATACATGAGGTTTCTGGTGGCCACAAAGTTACTATCTATTATTCTGTTGCAAAACCCAGTTTGGTTGGTCACACCTAGCTCTCTTTATACTTCTAATTTCAATACTATCTACTATTAATCACAAAATTTTGTTAGAGGTAAGTTTAAATAACAAAGAACCTGCTTCAAAAATCAGTTCATTTTATCCTGGCCATTATAGCCATAACATATTTTGGGGGAAATAATGGTATTAAGTATATACAGATCCTCAGTATAATTTCAGCGAGATTAAAAACAGATCAAATATTAGAAAAGAATGAGTGGTTTTAGGAAAAGAACTTTTGCTAATTCCATTCTACTCTTTCTGTCCCCAAAACTTGGCCACATCATAGTTGTCTGGTCTCCAACAAGAGACACTTCATGTAGCATTGTTGATTCACATAAATGCTGCAACATTACTTCCACAGAAAGGCAGCACACTTATTAGGGTATAAAAGTAATCGCTGATATTGATCGGTTTTTGGATATACAAAACAAGAAGAAAAATAATATGTTAAAAATCCCCCCCCAAAAAAAATAATTTTGAGATTTATCAGGAAAAAAAAAATCCCACTAATTTAACAAGGCCTCATTGCAAACTTGTACTTGTCTTCAATCAGCAGATTTGAACCCCCCAAAATGGAGGACCAGATAGTTGGCTAGATGGTGCACAGAGGTAGAGAGAATAATGGTCCCAACAAAGTTGAAAATTAGGAAAAATGATGTATCTGCAAAATTTGGTCCTGGATAATTTAAGCTGGATTGTATGGCCACCACAAAGAAACTCATAAGGCCAGTAGTGGTAAACAGTGAAACTGATATAGATAAAAAATTTTCTATTATGAATCAATCGTGTTGTATAACTACACAGAAAAGGTCTTAATGAAAATACTTTCAGTAAGATATAATTAAAAGGAGAAAAAATGAAATAATTTCACATCACTCCATGGAATACCACTCGGTGAAATAAACTACATTAATGAAAGTAGCTCTAGAAAATATTTTTCTTGACAATTTCTGTCAACATTGGTATAAATTTAGTTATTATGATTGTATTTATAAGTATATATGCAAGACTCAGGAACTAAGTGATCACTTCTTGCAGAGATGTAGAACTGTATTTCTATTCTTAGAAACAACAGGAACTTCAGTTTTCATTTTAGCTGAGGACCGCAATATTCTTAACTCTTCTGATCTATAGCTTGTAAAACAGGCATACATATTAGGTTGGCCAAAAAGTTCGTTCAGGTTTTTAAGATGTTACAGAAAAACCTGAACGAACTTTTTGGCCAAACCAATACTTGGCCAATATGTACTGGGTTATCTGAAAGTATTACTGAGTACTGGTACCCCAGTGCATTATGTAATTGATGGGGTAGTTGTGTTTTTTTGTTTGTTTGTTTTTAAGAAGATGTTGGGGGTAGGAGTTTATTAATTAATTAATTTATTTTGGTTGTGTTGGGTCTTTGTTTCTGTGCGAGGGCTTTCTCTAGTTGTGGTAAGCCGGGGCCACTCTTCATCATGGTGCGTGGTCTCTCACTATCGCGGTCTCTCTTGTTGCGGAGTACAGGCTCCAGACGACCAGGCTCAGTAGTTGTGGCTCATGGGCCCAGTTGATCCACAGTATGTGGGATCCTCCCAGACCAGGGCTCGAACCCATGTCCCCTGCATTAGCAGGCAGATTCTCAACCACTGCGCCACCAGGGAAGCCCGAGGGGGTACTTGCTTAAATTCAGAGCCAATTATTTTGTTGAAAGATGATTTAATAACACATGTGGACTTTTCCTCTTTATTGGAAGTAGTAGATTTTGATAGCATCTATCTTTGGTAGATTAACGATAGTGTGAAAGTAACAAGTTGTCCTTGAGGAATCACTCAGATTTGTTGATAAAAGCCCTCAACGGCTCAATCCAGAGACCTAGTATTTCAGAACACATTTTAAAAATTGAGTTTGTAAATGCACTTAGAGAGTCACATGGTTGGAGCTCTCCTTGGAGAATCTTCGAAGCCACTTAGTTCTGTGACGTGCTCCTTACAGCCTGGTTGACCAGCGACTGTCAGTAACCTTTTTAATCCACACAAACAACGTCCATGTGAATCACAGTTCATGAATGTAACGCTAGATAACACCTACCAAAAAAGCTTTCAAATAGTTAATCTTATTTTACGAACAAGTGAAAGGAAGCAATTTGCCTCAAATCACTTAATTTTTTAATGACAGAACCAACACTGGAATCCAGTTATAGTGACTCAGTCATAAACTCACTTCAAGAAAATGAATTACACATTCTAATTTTATAATTTGTTTTTCAATTTTTAATACATTTGCCAATGACTCTTAACTTATAGGTCAAACTCCATCTTCTTTCCTAGCTCACCTCCAGATGATGTCATTAGAGAATTCAGAATTGAGTAGGAAACTTGCAAGTGCAAAATATATTTTCAAAAAGGGATAAATCATGGAGAGAGTAATGGATCTACTATACCATCACTATTTGCATTTTGGAAGAAATGGGTCGACCCTTCTTTTGCTGGCTTTTGTTTTCTAAATGAGTTAAAGAAAGAGAGCTTCTCTGAGTGAGGCGGGTCAATTCTATCACGCTGTGGAGACTCAGAACTGTGCATCGTCAATCATCTTAACACTCCCGCCTCCCTGAGTCTTTCAATTTCTCCTTCGAGATGTAAGGGTGTTTTTACTTCACTTGTTTGGTAGACTATCGTTTGATCTAGGCTCCATGGAACAACCAAAGAAAACTATTAGGATCAGCTCCAAGTATTTTTACTAAAATGTTAACTCTTCGATTATGAGAGATTCCGTATCGATGAATTCTGTCATATTCAATCTTCTATTGCACACACACTATCAGTGTAAAACTGCTAAAAATCCACTTGTTCCGTGTATCCCTGGTTCTGGTTGACATATTAGCAACGTCTGAATCTGAGATGCTGTATTGGATCTTTCTCCCCCCAGGAGCAGGGCTCGTAATTTGTCATTCAGGACGTACTAAGAACTGACCCTGGTTATTGACTTGGAGGCAACAAGAGACAGAAGACCCCTGCAAGGCATCTGCTTCAATAAGGCCTTCACTTGGTCTCCAGGCCAGGGGCAGCTAATCTCCTCTGGCAAAGAGGGACTCAGGGACTCTGAAGACAAAAAGGTCTTGTACTTAAGCAGCCATTCCTCCCCAGGCAAGTCTAAGGGACTGTTTTTTTCCCCCATCAGGGCTCCGATTTTGACATAGGCAATCTACGGGGATTGTACATTTAGTTTTGTCTGCAGCTTTGCTATGTTGTCATCAGAGCCTGACTTTCAGCACATTGTTCCTTGAGGTTGCACGAGGTACCCCTTAAAGTTGCACCTGAGGCCACCTGGCTTCCAGAACATGTCCTAAATTGGCAGTTGACTGCACGGAAATTGTCACATCTTTCTGTAAGTTCCATCAGAAGCCATGCTACTCCATTATCCTGATGTAGAGCAAGAATTCCTTCATCTTCCAGGGCAGTGCCATGAGCTAGTACCTCCTTCCTGGTAACCCAGCCACCGTGTGCTAGGGATTATTGCCACCCTACTTAATGATTAGTAGTATGGTTACTATTACTTTCATTCAGACAAGCAATCCAAATCCTAAAACCCATCTTGAACATCTGTATTTTTAAAATACTTCTAGTACAAATCGACTTAGTCCATGAGATTTGGTAGAAAGTAAAGCCTGAGGAGAGGATTCAAGTGCTAAAACATTATTCGGGTGGTACAAGCCCAAAGAAGAGGAAGGAATGGGAAACCAAGTGAGGCCGGGGAAGATGCTGTGCAATGAGATGCCTACTGCTTTGCAGTGATGCATGGAATGACACAGCAGATCACAGCAATGTTCGTTCACCACTTGGAAATTCTCAAAGTGTTGCAAGGAGGAATCTTATCTTGCAGAAGAGAAACCAGGAGGAATCTTCCTCCTTGGATCCCTCATGTTTCCCACTTCCTGTTAATTGCTTCCCTTTTGGGAGAGGTAATGCCCCCAGATCCTTCAACAGGCACAAAGAAACCCAAGTCTCACACCCTGAAGTGTGATGATTCACCGCACTTCAAGAGTCTGGTGTAGGTGAGATAACAACCAAGAAAGAAAGAAGGCATTTGTGGGAATCTGAGAAGGTTGATGAAGGTTTTGTCCCCAAAGAGTCCACAGTTACCTCTCATTCACCAACCCACCCATGCCCTCCCATCATCCACAGACCTCACCACACATATGGGAGCTCCACTTTGTGCATGAGAAAAACAGATTCAGAAGAAAGACAATTCATGCCATGGGGCTTTAGAATCTGGTTGAAGGGAATAAAAGAATTAAGAAGGCCTGCAGTTTTAGATGATACATAAAACAGAGTATAGATACAGAGTGAAGGGGTAGTGAGAAGTGAGGAGTTTATTAGGGAAAGCTTTATGAATGAAGATTTGATGGGTTTTGGTCTACACTTTTTTTTTATGCAAAACTTACAAATATGCCTCCTGCCTCTTGTATGTCTTGGTCCCTTCTCATCCCACTATGTGTGACACAATTCTCTGTCATATTGTATCAACATGACCAACCACAGTTCAGCCAGTTAATTCAGCAGAGTCCAGGCATCCCAGCAAGATTATACATCTTAAGGGTTGATATAGCTGGAGAAGTCTCACTCATTTTTTTATAGCTACGTTATTTAGGTTATCACTGACTGTCCTAACAGTCTTAAAGGTAGTCAAAGGTATCAATGAATGCAGAGATTTATAGAGAAATTTTTAACGAGAATAAGAACTGCAAGAGAAAAAGGTAATGGACAGAATTGATCATGCCAGGGAAAACATTATCTTCCCAATTTATGTAACTGTGAAATACTTCATTGGCATTCAAATCACACTTTTAATTCATAAACACTGAACACAATTTATATAAACTGAAGTTATATTAAAATATTACGCTATTAATAGACAAATTGGTTCCCAAATGTACTAAGTGCATAAAGACGATTACAAAAATGATGTAGCAAACAGATGATGCAAAGATTCTTTATTACATCGCTTCTCGCACATTTTTCTCAACAAAATGGGCTCTGCTGATGTTTTGAATGTACAATATTTGAAACCTACAACATGTCATACCCAGATGAAGATCACACACTAATGGAAGATATTTACTATGAATAGTGCAACAATTTAAAATCGTTTTGGATAGCAAATATTTTGTGCCTCTATTTTGTATGACTACTCTACACTCACGCGTGCACACACACACCACCCCCTATACATCTGTATGTCATAAATCCTGAATCATGGCTGTGTTTAATAACGCCAATCTGATTGTGGGATACATTTTTTGGATCAGTTAATGCCGTTTCTTTTTGTAAAGACAATTCATATAAATAGAAATCGCATTTCAATTTAACACTATATGAGTTAAATAATGTGGCCCCCAAAGATTACAGTTCTGTGTGTTCTACATAGTGACTACATGCCAGTTAGGCTAAAACAGGTAATATACATGATACCCCGTATTGTTTAAGATTCCATTCTGATAGTTAAGCTCTCTTTTTCCAATTCAAACAGTTGTTGGTCTGACTTTTGCCACTCTGTGCCAGAAAGATTTAAGGACTATTTTGGGACAATTTGGTTAATAGAAATATGTAGGTCCTCTCTAATATGTATGGTTTTAGGCCTTACTTATACGTAAGTGTAAATCTTTATTAGTTTGTAAGTACAGGATATTTATTTCTATCTCTAACCATTTTCTGTTCTCTGCAGTGAAATTTTTGAACCTTGATAAGTAACCCTCCCACATTGTTTTGATCAATTTAATTTCTACATTTTAAACAAGATTTTTGTTGTTGAAAACAGCTGAATCACTGACAAAGCCTTCCAGCAAATTCATCTAGAGTGGGGGCTCTTGCCCATGCTGGGTCAGCAGACCCCTTAGGCAGACTAGTAAAGTTTGTGGATTCCAACACTGAAAAATGTTGATATACAGTTAACAAAATATTATATAAAAATGTATGTTTATTACATTAAATAACAAGCTTTCAGGGAAGGCTAATAAGTACTGTAAATTTTAGATAGGAATATAAACTATATTTTGAGATATCTATAACAACTATAATGTCACATGAAAATAATCTGGTCTCTGTTGGTGCTAATCACAGGGACTGTTAATACTACTTTGGTTAGTGGTCAACAATCAGAATTAACAGAAAAGCTACATGATTTCAATTAACTCAGCTATTATCCAGTTTGTCTCCATCAGATTCACTAATATATCATGAGAATTTAGTAAGATGTCTCCTGAAATTATGTCTTTCAGTGGAGATTTGATTTCTCATATTGCACAGGGAATTCTGGAGAACAGAAGACATTCGATGTATTTTTTCATGCCTGTGTTCTGTGGAGGAATTGTTACCTTTCAAACAACTCCAACTTGCAAGTCGTAAAGTCTTTAGGAAGAATATGTGTGATAAGATTACTTCTGCTTTATGCAAATTGTAGCAACATGGTACTTAGAAAACAGGATAAACACTGTTCATGAAACACATAAATACAAGGCTTCTATGACAAAATAAATGTATCTTTCGGTATTAACATAACATAGGTGTAAACACAAAATTATAGGTGCATCTAACATTATTGTGTAATTTTAATAAATACAAGTCAAACTGCAGGGCTATTTGTCTTTTAAAATAAACATTAACTTTACAGTCTCCATTTCCAAGTTTTCCCAGTTGCTAGTCCCTAAGTGCTTACATCATAAAAATAATTTGATTTATATAAAAAAAATAACCATCCAACCAGTTAGTATATCAGTGTTACCCAGCCTGTGAATCACTGAGACATATTTCATGTGAACATACATCCATCAAATTAGCTCCATATGTCAATGCAAGAAGCATTAACTTTCACACGGAGAGAGGATTCTATAAAACCATCACTGACAAGGTAGTTTCACAGCTCTTATTTTTATGTGAAGCTGAAAAGCTAATTTAAATGAATACTAGAGAAGCTTAGTTTTACTGAATATGTGTGATATATAGTACATACGGCTTTAGCCTAACTTCCAGAATGGGTAAAAACAAGAAACGGGCGCTAGTTATATTATCCCCATTACTCAGAATAATTTCAATTGCATGAAATATGTAGTTTTGAATTAAGCAAACTTTCCTAAGACGCATATTCAACCTTGAAGTGCATGTGCAGTCGTGCATGAGTATGTATGAACGTATGTACAGACATATGTTCACAGGTGAGCGCGTGTTGGGAGCACATGGAAGTGCAGGGGTCTGTGGCTAATAGTGAATACACGTGTGACAGTGGGTGTGTGTAGGTATCTAATGGAGGGGATGCGTGATGGAGAAGCTTGCAGGAGATACAGGAGAGGGAGAGAGGCATGAGGCAGGGGTATTCAGACAGAGACTTCTGAGAGGGATGAGGGAGGGAACTGCGGATTTATGAGGGGAGCATGTGAGAGAGGATTTGAGAACTTCTGAGGGCCACAAGTAATAAATACCTACATGGGGGTTGAGGGATGTGGGGCACGGGGAGAAGGGGGGCAAAAGGTGTGTGTGTGGGGAGAAGGTGTCTATGGGGGGAGAAGGTGTGTGTGGGGGGAGGTGTCTATGGGGGGAGAAGGTGTGTGTGTGTGGGGGGAAGGTGTGTGTGTGGGGGGAGAAGGTGTCTATGGGGGGAGAAGGTGTGTGTGTGGGAGGGAGAAGGTGTGTGGGGGGGGGAAGGTATGTGGGGGGGGAGAAGGTATCTATGGGGGGAGAAGGTGTGTGTGGGGGTGAAGCTGTCTATGAGGGGAGGTGTGTGTGTGGGGTAGAAGGTGTCTGTCGGGGGAGAAGGTATGTGTGTGTGTGGGGGAAGGTGTGTGTGTGGGGGGAGAAGGTGTCTATGGGGGGAGAAGGTGTGTGTGTGGGAGGGAGAAGGTGTGTGTGTGGGGGAAGGTGTGTGGGGGGGGAGAAGGTATCTATGGGGGGAGAAGGTGTGTGTGGGGGAGAAGGTGTGTGTGGGGGAGAAGGTGTTGGGGGAGGGTTGAAGGGAGGTTTGGGAAGGAAGTTGTGGCAGTGCAGAAGGTTTCAGGGAGAAGGTAGGGGGAAGTGTGAGTGCATGTGTTGTGCTGTGCTTTCCTGGGTGTGTGTTGTACACCTGGGCCTGCCTTAGCAGTGATTATTTAATTCTAGTGGAGAGGAATTCCCAGCTTAATTGCCAAGGAAGTTGATGGGAGCGATTGGGAGGTAGGGCAAGTACCAAAGAGAGTTTCAACAGCTTGTAAACTTCATCTGAGCCTGGCTCTCCATCACTCCTCACCTTGAATTTACATGTTTTATCTAGCACCAGCACTAATAAACTGTCCTCTGTTTAAAATCATAAAATATTAAGGATTCAAGGTCATTTACTTCAAATCCTCAGTTTGGCAGTGATGTTAACGAAGTTCAGCGAAGTTTTAGTTTATGACTCAAACTTTTCCTTTTCCTTTCAGACTTAGTCGATACTTGTATTCTGTGTGATCTTGGTCAGGTACCACTGACCACTGACAACTATGCATTTGTGGGAAGAAAAACAGCTGTATCCCAGAGATAACCTGCCATAGGAGCTGAATAAACTTCAGCTCTGAGAGGGTCACACAGACAGAAGACAGAGCCATGGGCTGCAGGTAAATAGCTCTGCGGGTTTTTCAAGATAGAGAACTAAATCAAGCGTATCAGCTCTTTTGACTCTAATCCCTTGCTTTTCTCAACTGACTTCCCTATATTTTGAACTCTTTTTTTTTTTTGCGGTACGCAGGCCTCTCACTGCTGTGGCCTCTCCCGTTGCGGAGCGCAGGCTCCAGATGCGCAGGCTCAGCGGCCATGGCTCACGGGCCCAGCCGCTCCACGGCATGTGGGATCCTCCCAGACCAGGACACGAACCCGTGTCCCCTGCGTCGGCAGGCAGATTCTCAACCACTGCGCCACCAGGGAAGCCCTATTTTGAACTCTTGAATCTTTACTTTTCACCCTAAATTGTCAATCTTGGTAATATTTGACTTGTGGACTCTAGGTAGTAAACCAAACCTTAATTAATCTCAATACAATTGCCCTAAATGCAATTTTAGCAATATTTTACCATTTTCCATTTTTTGAGTATTTTATGTTTATAAACATATTTATTTACAAGCAACTCATTTTTATTAAGCAATTTGGTGGCTTAACCTGTGTCCTTAAAAGGAACAAAAGAAAGCACCCCAGACTCAAACCTCATTTCTTCTTTTATTGACTCTCCTTCCTAGGTGATCTTATCCAGGATCATGGCTTCAACTATCACCTCCTGATTCACGAGTCCAAATATTATATCCAGGTTCATGTATCCTCAAACTCAGTCTCTGATATCTCCTACTGAATGTCCAAATGTTATCTCAAACTCAGGCTTACATGTTCAAAGGGAACAAAAGAAACTTGAACAAATAATCATCTGCCTCTCACCCTTCCACTGTCACTCGAGCAACTTTTATCCTTCTGGAAATACATGCGTGCAATACACACACACACACACACACACACACACACACACACACACACACACACACACTGTGGTAGGCAGCCTCTATGATGGTCCCAAATGATGCCATCTTCTGATACCCAAAGCCTTTTTAAATTCCCACCACTTGACACTCCTGTTTCTAATAAATGGAACACATCAACTTTAAAGATGCTAACCTGGGTTTTGCTAGCAGACTCTCCCTCTTGCTGGATTTGATGACGCAGAAGGAGAGAAAAGCCATGTGACCAGTAGCTGAGGGCAGTCTGCAGCCAATAGCCGGTGAGGAGCTGAGGCCCTCAGCGACCCTTGAGGGGGTGAATCCTGACAACAGGCTTGTAAATGAGCTTGGAAGGAGATCCCTCCCCCCTGTGAAGCCTTCAGTGGAGACCCCAGCCCTATTTGGCGTTTTGACTGCAGGCTTCTGAGAGACCCTGAAGCAGAGAATCTGTATCCATATTCCTGACTCACAGAAACAAGCTAGCATCTTAAAACAACAAGCAAATGTTAACTTTGAGGGTGATTTACTACGTAGCAGTAGATAAAAAAGGACACATGTACATGAGTTAGCATAAATTTGAATATATTTTATGTACTGTTCTGTACTTTCATTTATGTAACATATTTATTGAGGATTAAGTGATAGAAGTGAGAAAAATTACATGAGTTCAAAATAAGTATGCTAGCCACGGTAGCCAACTATGAATAGTTAGCCTCAGTTCTGTTACCACCTCCACTGTCCCCATGACACCTGCTGTACCAATGGTTCCCACAGCTGTCACCATTACTACTGGGTTAGCCAAAAAGTTCATTCGGGTTTTTCCGTAACATCTTCCATACAATGGCTGTGCCTACAACCAGAACTTGGTTAGACTCATTCCTGCCTCAGGGCCTTGGCATCTGCTCTTCTATTGCCTGGAATTATCTTATTAGCCCTGGAATTATCTACATGGCATGTTGTCTCATTTTACTCAGATTTCAGTCCAAATATCAACTCTTCAGGGAAGCCTTCTGTCCACCCTATCTACAACAGCACTGTCACTCTAATATCTGTGCCCTGTTTTTTTAAAATTTCATACTGTATGTCATTCATTAGTGAGAAAGTCAAAAGCAGACTTCCAGGAGCTGGTCTGACTTCACAGCTGGGCCTTGATGTTTCCCCTGCCCAACATCAACTATCTCACAGGACATCAACCTCACACAAGGCCACCTCGTGACTGTGACAAAATGTGACGACGCCCCCAATACTATTTTGTAATAGTGCCCAAGCACTGGCAGAGAACACTGAGAACCAAAAAAATCCCCACCTTCCCTCTCTCCCAGCTGAAATGAATGATCCCTGCTGCTTTACCAATCCCAGCACTGGCCCCTCTCTGTTCTTCACTCCCAGGCAAGATTAAGATTCACAACCATAGAATTCCCTGCATTTCTTGACAGCATCCAAACCAGAGCAAAGCCCCGCTTTCTGGAAACTTCCCCCAAATTAGCACCAACTCAAATTCTACAGTCCTTTCTAACTTCTTGTTCCTGAGACACCCTGTTCCCTTATGGAGTGTGTTGTCCTTTGTTGTAACGTGTGATAAGTCCAGCTTTACTTAACTAATGGTCTGGTGGTGGTGGTACATGGTTAGAGGACATTGACGTTAGCTAAGGTAGCTATTACACTTAGTTATTATTGGTTAATTGTAAGCTCTGAAAAGGGGGGAACTTTTTGCTCTTTGTTTTCACTATCTCCACTACCTAAAACAGAGCCTGGTGTGGGCTCAGTGATCAATATCTTTTTGCTCAGCCACTGAAAGAAGTACTCCTCCCCCTAAAACGTGGGTTGTGAAAGAATCGGGAACGAACAGAGTTTGGAGGACCCCTTATCTCTTTTGGATAAGGTCCCTTCCCAAATGACTTTGTATTATATAACTCAGAAATTGAGAAACTAGTGTAGATTTTCTTCTTAGGTATAAATCTATTGTAGGGACACAGAAATTTATCTCTTTTTTCTCTTTAATAGACAGTAGAAACAAAAATATCAATACAAAGCAACAGTTTTTGGAAACAAATAATTAGACCTATGGGCAAAAGAGGTACAATTTGCTTCCCAGATAAAACAGAAATAAAGTTATGGATTCCACCACGGATCATGACCTCCCTTCAAACGTGAACAACAAGACTGTAATTATTCTGGGGCTACAATTTTCAAACAGTTTCTACTAACAATACTGGCAACCGTGGTAATAGACAGCTTCATGACTCTCAAGGGTTTGGAAGCATCAATAATTCTTCTTCCTTAGTCTACTCTATTTCTGACGAAGTCCTATACTTTCCTTCTCAAAATCTTAATTTAGACATCAACCCTACTGTCTTCACTAACATCTTCACTATTGCAAGGCACTTATTTACATCTTATCGATGTAATTACAGCTGATGTTCTCTTCAGCTTATCTCTTTATTTTTTAAGTTGCAAAGACATTCTATAGGAAATTGAAGTAGCTTTTGATAAATCACAGTACTTTCTTCAACATCAGTTAGATTAGCAAAGAAGAGATTTCACTGAAGAGAAATGACACCTACAGCTGAGTATTAGTGCCATGAGCAAGGACCCAGTTTAAGTGACGTTCTATCTTCTGGCACTGTCCACTTCCCCAGGATCACACTGCCATTACTACAGCACACTGTCCTTTATCCTTGTACATGGCACAGCGAGCGTCGGAAAATAGCGGTACAAATAATTGTAGCCATCCAGGACATGTACAAGATGTTTGAATTTTTTCTTGGCATTGAAACCCAACGTGCTGACCAAAAGACTTGAAAAGCTACTGTACGACATTTCTTAGAAGCTCATTTATTTTCCATTTCATTTGTGGTTTTAAGTGTACTATTGGCATTCATGGCGATAAAAAAAAAAACACAACAATAACAAGCATGCTTACTTTCTTCTGTTTTTGCACTTTAAGTCTGAAAGGCAGATTTTTATGCACCCCCATCAGAAACATTTATCCCCTGCACTGGGGATGCAATTTCTTGGTTACTATATGCAGTTTCATCTCCCTTGTTTCCACCGCGGTACCTGCTAGACACTGAAATCCTAGTTACATATTGCATTGCAGTAACTAGGAGATGCTAGGCTGGAGAGTTTTTAGCGCTACCATTGTTGTCTTGGATTACACCATGAATGCCAGACCATCTGTCAGGGAAGCGCTGCCAAGACTGGATATTTATCTGGCTTCTCTGTCAATTTAAGAGGACTTAGCAAGTTGGCCACCTGCCAGCAGCTACAGAACCAACCTTTGGAGAGATGGCTGCTAAGGAAATGACTGAAATTGTACAATTTTCATCTCCCTTTTCATTTCTCTTATTTTTCCACGTCTGCACATAATGAAAGGGGAACTGACTCAACAACCCACGCCCTCCCCCCCACTGTCCTGGCTCTTCCACGTTCACTCCTGATTCTCTTTCTTTCCATCACTTTCTTCCTGTCCAAATCCCATCCATCCTTCGGGGCCAGCTGAAATTAAAACCACCAGTGGAATAAAAAATATCTCCTCTACCTTCTGTGTTCTTCTTGGCCTTTGGCCCAACACATTTATCAAGCATCTATCACGTGTCACGTTATTGCCAGAGACCTAATAGACTGTGCACAGCAATGTAAAAGCCTCTGTAACTCACTAATCTTCTAGCAAGTGTCTAGTCCATGATACCCACTAAGTAGTTACTGTAAACAACTGGAATGAAGAGACAAATCTCTAACTAAATTTAGGGTTAGTAGAAATGCCTGTGAGAAGCACTTGTTGAGATTTTCCGAGCGGGCCACCCTTGCAGATATAAAGACAAGCCAGATGCAGGAGATTAAAGTCCAGCATGAGAGTCACGCAATCCTACCTCAGTGTAGTAGGTTTATTTCCAATGAGCAATAGGGGAAGGTGAGGAAAAACTTCCAAATGAATGATTTGAACTAAGGTGCATAGATGAATTGCTTATTTTTTTCTCACGAAACACAGATAGAAGAAAAAGAAGTTACCTTTAAAAGCCTCACAAAATTGTCCTATTTTAATTTACTCTAGTGGGCAGAAAATGAGTTACGGTTTGTTTTTCTCTGGGACGTTCCTGCTACCTTTGGTTGAAAAATATGGCTGTAATTTTGGCACAATGTTTTTGGCAAAAAGAAAAAAAAGTTTCAAAAGAAAATGGAAGACAAGAGACATTGGATTTGTTTTTATTATCTTAGGAGAACAGCTTTCCAAATGTCCCCTAAGCATAGTTATTTCACCTGCAAACTTGGAGCCTCTCTCTAGGGTTAGGTAAATGACCGCAGAGGAATAGGAGGGGAGGCCAATCAATCAAGAGAGGTCAAGGGTTGTCAGAAATTGTAATGGCCACGGCGGGATCCGACTGGCTGGCAGGCTGGGTGCTCAGACAAAGCCCACGTTGTCAGCTTTGCTTGTGGTTCCATAGACTCTGCAGAGGACAGTCACTGTGTCCAGTAACAACAGCGAGGTCGTGTGGGCGTATGAGTGTCCCTAAGAACACGGGCTGCCATACTTGCCTACATGTTGGAATCTCGCAAGGAGTTTTTAAAAATACCAGTTCATGGGTCTCACCTCAGGGATTCTGATTTGATCGGTCTAGAGTGCAGCCTGAGCTTTTGGATTTTTAAAAAGATCCACAAAGTTTTAGAAACACTGCCATAAAGATAAAATGACTCGACATAGTATTTGGGACAGCCACAGTGATTGTGAAAATAGATCAGAATAGAGCACAAATTGGGAATCCCAGGATATCAGATTTGTGTGGAAAATTGAGGTGCAATAATATACACTTGGACACACATTGTCAAACAACTATATCCCAATTAAAAAAAAAGAATATACAGTTGGCAAATAAGTCTCCCTATGGGGTTCGTAGAGGACTTTTAAAAGAGGGGGATGTGACATTTGTCTTTGTCTGGCTTACTTAGTATGATGAGCTCTAGGTCCATCCATGTTGCTGCAAATGACATTATTTCATTCTTTTTTATGGCTGAGTAACATCCCGTTGCATGTACATATATATTACATATATATATTACATATATACACAAAGACAAATATATGATCACTTACACGTGGAATCTAAAACATGATACAAATGAACTTATTTATGAAACGGAAATAGACTCACAGACATAGAAAACAAACTTATGGTTACCAAAGGGGAAGAGGGGTGGATAAATTGGGAATTTGGGATTAACAGATACACACTACTATACATACGATACAGTATACATTGTATATTATAATATACAATTATATATTATATATAATATACAATGTATATTATACATTGACTATAGTCAATATCTTGTAATAACTTATAATAGAAAAGAACCTGAAAAAGAATATATATATGGATCACTTTGCTGTATACCTGAATTATTGTAAATCAACTATACTTCACTTTTCTAAAAAAGCAAAATAAATAAATAAATAATGATAAAAATAAAATAATTAAGCAGGGGATAAAATACCTAAAAGAGTCATGGTCAATCATGGAGAAAATACAGAAGGTGTGCAAGACGCTGTGGCCAGGAGTTAAGAACCAGAATGAGACTGGTCAAAGGTTCCAATGAGGAATGGTCGAAGGTTGAAGAAAGGACAGCTGTGAAGGGCCCTGGGAGAAGTGCACCAGTTCCTCACTGGTAGCAGCACGGGGTCGCTACTTTATGAGACTTCAGGAGTATAAATGTATCACACAGGTCTCTCGGCAAATATACCCATCCATCACCTACCACTGACGTCACTGAGTATTTCTTAGCGAATTACCTGTTAGCTTGTAAAGTCCTAAGTTAAATAATTCTTTGAGAAATGTTAAGCCAGATATACCTGAATCTTATACATGGCCAACCTCTGGAAGGTCACGGGAAAGAAACATCCATTCGAGGACTGTTATGCTGGTCATATCCAGATGGAAAATACTGCACAGATGTCAGGAAATCCTGCCACAGCTTTAGACCACAAGGACAAAGGGCACTTCACGTAAAGACGCTGTTTTATCTTTTTCACTCTAGATACATTTGTAAAAATCTGCACTTTTACCTATGAAATTGAGGTTTCAAAAGAGAATGAACATTTGTAAAGATGTCCAGCAATGACCAACACGAACTAAGACTCCAACTGGGGGAGGCTGAAGCTCTATAGAGACTTGGGTTTAGTTCTGGCAGAAAAAAAAAAAAATTAAACATTTTTTTTCAAAAAAATAAGTGTTTAAATGTCATAAAACGTCAAGACTTTTGCACCCGTTTGAACCATAACATGCAATTTGCCCAGGAGACTCGCTGTGTTGTCTCCCAAGCAGAGAAAATATACGGCAAGAGCAAACACTTAAGGCTACAGCAGAAACTTCCCATCGTGTGAAACGATGCACATCCCTCCCAAATTCATTCCACCCAGGAATTTCCAAGATCTAAAATCCCAAGGAGTTTCTGTCCAAATATTTTAGCAGGTTTAGTTTAAATTTTCTTTCCCCTCATCGGCTGGATTTCAAGACCTAGATGGCAAGCAGGACCCTGCTCTCCCTCACACAAAGCCTCGCGGCAGAAGGGAGTCTCACAAAGGATTTACTTCAATAAAATGCTCTATTTGTGCAGTGTTGACAGGATTCTGATATTTCTTTGTGTTCCCTCCCAACTGGTTGTTCAAAAAACAGTCATGCGAGTGTACACACTCAGTTTAAAACCTCACTATACAAAATGTGGTCCATGGAAAAGCAACACAGGCATCCTTGGCAGCTTGAGAAATGCCAACTCCCAGAGTAAACCTCAGACCGGCTGAATCAAAAAGGGCTTTAACAAGATTCCCGGTGTTCTGTGCCCAGGTTCAAATGGACGATCACAGCTCTAGATAACTTCCCCTTCAGTTTTTTCTGAGCACTTACCATTTGCTGATTTCATATATGTAAAGTTCGTGTTCATTTTTTTAAGTCTTCAGTTCACCAACACTGATTTTTGGGAGAAAATTCACACTAGGCAAAGCAAACAAACTAATAAATGATTTCCAGCTGTTCTTTTTCTGTTTTATCTGCTGGTTATCTCATACAGCTCTCCTACACCCCTACATACCCTCATATTCCCCTACAGTCTAATTATCATTCTCATGAAAACATTATCTCCCTTATCACATCGCCATTCTCACGACTCTCAATACCCAGTTTTACATTTAAAACATAGTAGGGCTGCCCGGGTGGCGCAGTGGTTAAGAATCCACCTGCCAAAGCAGGGGACACAGGTTCGATCCCTGGTCTGGGAAGATCCCACATGCCACGGATCAACTAAGCCCGTGCACCACAACTACTGAGCCTGAGCTCTGGAGCCCGTGAGCCACAACTACTGAAGCCCGGGCGCCTAGAGCCCGTGCTCTGCAACAAGAGAAGCCACTGCAATGAGAAGCCCGCGCACCGGAACGAAGAGCAGCCCCCACTCACTGCAACTAGAGAAAGCCGAGTGCAGCAACCAAGACCCATCACAGCCAAAAATAAATAAATAAATTTACTTAAAAAAACATGCTTATTGGATTCTTTCATCATGATTGACCTACAGCAATTAAAAACCAATTGATCTAAAATTATCTTCTGCATTTAAGACGCTTTAGAATAAAAAGAATCATTACAACAAAAGAGCTTCTCATGTGATTCTAATGACTAGAACACTTTGATAAATTCTGAGTATATTAAATATTTTTTCCCTCCTTTTGAAATAGGCATCCAACTTTTTGAAATAAGTTACCATTAGCCTCAATGTGTATTTATGTTACATCTCAACAGCTTTGCAACACATTTTAAAATTCTCAATTTGGGGGAGGTGTTTTTTTCTGGGTGGGTTGCAGGGGGAACCATGTTTTGGCAGGTTAACAAGTACACAGATTTACCACTGAATTAAAAGTCAGAAGCCCTGTAAATTCTAACTTACGTTACTGAGAATTCCAATTTTCCAAATAACTTTGGAAAACATATTTGGATATTGGACTTTCGCTTCTGTTTTAAAATGATTTTTTAAAAACCTTATTCATTGTACAAATACATCATGGTAAATATTTTAACTGCTTAATTATAAAAAAAAAATATTTTGCTACTACACCACTATGAGAGCATATTTGCCTCCCCAGGTGAAAGTCTTTATTTGCATTCATATTATTACTACTTGTATTTAATTCCCAGAGACTAGGACATTTTACAGCTCAGAGGATACTCAACTGGATTGAATACCAGCCCAGTCAGCACATTACGCATTTGCTCATGAACTTCAAAACAGTCACATTATACTTGAAATGAAAGCAGAATGTTACATTACCCCTCTTATTCAACTTCAGAAACAAAGAGACAGGAGAGAGAAAATGGTGTGTCAAAAAAAAAAAATCACTTATACCATAGACAAACATGGACCCATGGTTTCTGTCCACATCACAAGCCAAAAATGAGTAAGTCCAGTCGCTTATATTTAGAAGAATTCATTTGAAAATTACCATCGATTAAAAACAAATTAGATGTTCACGTTTTAGCTCTTTCTTTGGTGATATGGTGCAGGGTGGGTACTTATTTTGCAAACATACATTTAAAGTGTATACCTTTCCCTGAAATCAATACCGAAATGACTTACTTGTCAATAACTGCAACACGGAATCAGATGAGGTCATATGCGGAGGCTGGGTGGTCTCTGGCTTACTGAGGATAAGAACTCGGGCACTCAACACGCGTCCCCACGGAGATTCGGCTTCACCAACTTCTGGAAGTCGCCAGCTCACCGGGTCTGCTCCCACCTCGGGCCGCGGCTTCTTACGCACAAGCCCAAATCCTTTCCCCGCAGCCCTCCCAAACTGTGTCCTCCGAATAACAAGCAAAGCCTAAGAACAGCTCTCCAGCCATCGCCATCGAGTCTAACGCAGTCTTCTACCAACTCCGAGATGTTGATTTAAAGTGGAAATTCCTGTTGCTCGCACTTACCAGAATCACGTGACTGGGTCTGGGAAACCACAGCTGAGATGAATTTTATTTCACCCAATGTTGAGAACTACTCCGTCTACTACATAGAGAATGTTGATTGAAGTCACAGACACCCCCAGTGTCCCTATCCTGTTTTGCCAAGGGGTTTGGAAACTGCTTTGGAAAAGATTCTTGGAATTTATGCTTCGACTGTAGTAAAACAATTAACGTTCTGCTATTTGCATTAAATATTGCGTGAAAATTATGGCCTATGTATTATTGATGAGTCAGTCAGTTGTCTGGATTCAGGTGAAATGCATAATAATTAACACCTATATAGCACTTAGTATATGCCAAGCTTATGTATCCTGAGTGCATTTATACAGGTAATGTTGAAAGTTATTTGCAGTGTTAGGATTTATAAGACATCTTCCAGGAGGCTGTGATGAGAAGGCTTTGGAGTATATGTTGTCAAATAAAGTTAATATGGAAGAGGGAGGCACTTTGAGAATTTAGTAGGCCAAATGAGTCTGCAAAGTTTTTACAATGTATCCTTGAACCATGTCGCTTGGAAAGTAATCTAGCTGCCTTTATGAATTTCCAACAAAGTAGATTTTTAAAGTGTCCTTTATAATTCAGGCAAGTGACTGTAGAAGAAAACATACACAGAGTCCATAAAACCCAGAAGCAGATACACACAAGTGCCTAAATGACACAGGCATATATATGCATGTATACAAACCTATATATATACTATATATACAAATATTGATAGGCATTTTATCTATCTATAAAACACCAAATACATATATGGTGTTTTAAATAAATGTTTCCTAGAGGAAAATTTTTGGTCTCTTAAATCACGTTCACAAAATACACCGTACCCTCTGTGACACTGAGAAGGTAAGTGGTCTGTGGGCGTGTGCAGGTGCAGCCAGGGAAAGCCTGGGAGGCATGGCTGTGGAGCTCTCTGTGGGGGAAACACTCTCACAGGCCATGACCAGCCTGCGTGAGGGTGAAGTAAAAGGCTCTGTGTCAAAACAGACGTTCTTAAAAGCAGATTCCGAAACTTTACAGCTCTAGTGTCTGCAGAATAAAGTCATAATTATATTTTTGCATCAGTGAGACGCAAAACCAATGAGCACTAACAAAAGGACAAAGAGCCAGAGGACGTAGTGACAAACATCCCCTCCTCGTCCAAATTCTAGTCGGGCTCCTCTGACTAGGGCCCTCTTCTCGACTAGGCCGCATCCCTGTGCTAGAAAGACCTGAACCGGTGCTAACAAAGTTTCTAACATCCCTAGGATGGCCCTAGCTTCCCTTAAAGGGCCTGCCTGGAAAAACTCAAGGCTGCCCAAACAGTGTACTGTTTGTTGCAGCCAACACCTGAGGAAAGTAGGGGAGAAGCCTAGCTTCCGTAATTGCCGGCAAGCAGACACAGCTGGCCTAATCGTGCCTACACTGACTAACCCTTGGTCATTTTTCCCTTCCCTGACTCTACGGAGCCCCTGTCCACCTCCTCCGGACTGCCCCCCTCCCCCCTTTAAAATGCCATCACCTCCATACAAATCCAAGTTGAGTTCAGCTGATGCTGGACTCTTTTCCCTATTTCAATATTTATTACTAACTAAAATCTGTCCTTACTATCTTAACGAGTAACTGACTTTACCTCTGACAACAGCAATATGGACTATTTAAAACAGCCAAGTCAAAGGAGAGATCAGAGGCTTCCTCTTTAGAGAAGAGGGGAAGGGAAATCAGACTTAAATTGAACTGAGCTGTGCTTAAAACTGAGGTGTAAAGAAAACGATGTTTCAGGTGGAAAATTATGGTTATTTATTTTTGCTCCATTAGGCATTTTCTGCTAGAAATATACAGAAGTTAAGTATTTGTGATTAGTTAAGTATCAGGATCAATACTTTAATTTGATTTTTTTTCTTGACTTCTGACTGGTTGTTTACTTCTGTATTTACTTTTTTAAATTGAAGTGTAGTTGATTTACAATGTTGTGTTAGTTTCAGGTGTAGAGCAAAGTGATTCAGCTATACATATATATATTTTTTCTATTTTCAGATTCTTTTTCCTTATAGGTTATTACAAAATATGGAGTATAGTCCCCTGTGCTATATAGTAGTAGGTCCTTGTTGGTTATCTATTTTATATATAGTAGTGATTTGATCATATGAACCTCTGTGACCATCCATAAGCCTCACCTGGGGGCCATTACCAAGGAGGCCAAATACGGAACACTCTGAACAACAAAGCAAACAGTCACGGGACTGGATTATGACCCAGTGAATAAAACAAATAGGCATGAGTCCATACTAACATCAATGAATAATTAAATAACCACTTAAATGGTGGAGAAGTGCAGCTCCTCCTTACGGAAAAATCCAAGTTAATAAACATGGAAGGAATGAGGGAAATACAAAGCACCACGAGGCAGACATCACAGTAATAACTGCAGGAGGCGAGATGCACTAATGGATGCTGAAATCAGTGGGTGAGAGTTTAAGGAGAAAAAGGATATCAGCCTAGGCTAAAGGTAACTTTATAAAGGAGAAAGCTGACAGACACCACACTGATGAAGAATCCAGGGTCCATATCACAAGTAACGGGACATATTGACATCATGTAACCCATGATACTATGAACTGAGCAGGACACAACATCACTTCTGTGGTGTTCTTGCCAAAAAATGCATACACTCAATTTAATCACGAGAAAGCATCAGGAAAACCAAAATTGAGTGATATTCTACAAAATGATCAGTTATTCTAAGAAATCAGAGAGGTCAAGGTCATGAAAGATTAAAGGCAGACCAAGGAACCGTCCCAGATGGAAGGACATTAAAGAGACACAGCAGCTACCTGCAATTGGGAATCCTGGTTTAGATCCTGGAACAAAAATAGGATATTAGGGGGAAAATTGGAGGAATTTGCATAAGAATGTGTAGGTTAATATCCAACGTTAATTTCCTTGTTTTTATCATTGAAGTGTGACTGTGTAAGTTGTTAATTATTAGGATGCTGAAGGAAGGGTAAATGTAGACTCTCTGTCCCAGTTTTACAACTTCCCTGGAATTATAAAATTATTTCAAATAAAAAAGTTTTTAAAAAGACAGAGACCTAGCATTTTCATGTGGACCCATCCTTTCTTGCAATATTTCCAAATTAAACCTAAAGTGCTATCGAGACATTTAATTTCCCTCCTGGTACACATTTCAGTTTACTCTTCTGAAAGTTGCTACTGGTGTATGAATGGGCACATCCCCGCATGCAAAGTGCCAGGTCTGTTGATCAGTGAAAGTCCAGCTTGATTGGTAATAAAATGCATTTGCTATAAATGTAGTTACATTCTTTCAACATTACAATAAGTAAAAGAAAATTACTGATGAATGTAGCATGCAAAATGAAATGTTAATTGCCCATAAGTGTCACTGTGGGTAAACTGGTATTGAACAAGGGCACCATTTTCAGCACTAATGTATATAATGTGACTCATTTAAAACACATTTCAGTACCTCAGAAATACAATTTAGCAAATTTAGGGCATTGAGTAATTGGCTTTCATTAAAGTTTTCTTAATTGGATACTTTTGAAATAGGTTTATTAGTGATCACAAAATGAATCTACAAAGCAACCTGTAAAAATGGAGAATTTACCATGTACTGGACACTGTATTCATGGTTATTACTATTAGGAGAAGGGCCTGTGATAGATAAGCTACATTTTGCTTAATGTTTGCTTTGAGGTGTTTTATTGCTCTAATAGGTAGTAAATGTCCATTTAAAAAGAAAAACAATAGTCAGCAAGCTGCATAAAAAATAACTGGAGGACTGTCTACGTTTCTACCAGTTTTAATCAAGTAAGTGAAAGCAATCTCCCTCAATCATCCTACACGCCAAAGTCACTGTCCAATGAAGCCATGTTGACGCCTGCGTAAGCACAACAGGGCTGCTGCCATCCAGCCAGCGCACTGAAGCAACTGGAAACATCCTGTCCAATCAAAGAGTACGTGCTTGCGTGCTCTCCTCCGCTCCCACCCCACTCCACTTGGATTTCAAGTGAAACAATTTTCAAACCAAACAGAACTATATTAGAAAATACAATCCACCCAACGAATTACAATATTGAAAATCCCCATTTTCTTCAAATTCAAACAGACCATCTAATCTATAATGCTCAAACCATAACCCTTTTCTTTTAAACTAATCCAAATGCTCATAACAGTATGCATATTATTGTATAAGTGTGAGCACATAGTTTATGCATCTTACATAAACTCAACAAAAGAAAGTTATAGATCAGACAACTGTGGAGAAACTAGCTTTCAATTTTACATAGCGGCATCAAAAATACTGAACAGAGAAAAGTAAATGATGGATTGTGGCAGCACTCTTTATAAAATACAAAAAAGTGGGCTGGAGGCTAATGTGTTTCATTAAGAGCAAATAAGAGATAGAAGGACTAGACAATGTAAGAACTGCAACTGGTAGAGAGCAAAGTTTTCAGCGCACAGATTTGTCTTTATTTGTTTGCTTGTTTGTAAGACGGCAAAAGATTGATTTTAGTAATGCAATATTAACCAAGATGCTGATTAAAGATGCTTTATTGATGAGTCGAGTGGCATGAGGGCTGGGTTAATCTGTTTTGCTAATACTAGAGGCTGCATTTAAACATTACTAGTGGTCTTCAGGTTCTGGAGATAAAGATAATTATTTATCTTTGCAGCAGTCTTGCCTTCTTATGGGGTAGCCACGAGAAATTGACCCTTCAATTATGTCAATTATATGTACAGAAAGCAGCCAGAGCTCAGTCATTATTTACTTAATCTATATTTATTCAGTTAACTCTATTGGGTGGCTGTTAATCAGGCCCTGGGTTGGTGGTTGGACTGAATGTGAATGAAACACAGAGACACATCTCTTGATCTCATGGTGCTGTGAGTCAGGTGTTTTCAGGAGGAGAATCTGACGTAGAAATGGAGACCACGGAACCTTTGCTGAGAAAATGATGCTCAAAATGATGGAAATGAGTAAACTAATTGATTTGAGAAGAATTTACTGCAAAGGAACTGCAAACTCAAAATCTGTGCAATGGGGGCAGGGGATAAGTGGAAAATAGATGGAACTGAACTAAAAGAAACTTCGTGTGGGGTATCTGTGTCTGATCTGAGGCTGGGGCTAGATCACGATCATGTTCAGGACAACCACATAATTTATCATTAGAAATGTAACATTCTTGATAGTGAAATATACATTCATAATTAACCTGGGACACTAAGGGTAACCCATACAGAACATACGATCACCATGACCTTCATCTTCAGAGCAAAGAAAGAGAAACTTCTAAAGATGCACAGTGAATGTGAGATGACATACAGATAGGTTTGCAGAGTAGGGGATGGCCAGGAGGTCCAGGGGTCGTGGCCCTCATATGATAAACTAATTAGGAGGCCACTGCTGTGGACTAAGTGATGACAGTAGCTTGAGCAGGGTTTCTGAAGAATGAGACAAGAGGATAGGTTATGATACACTTAAAGGACAAATGGACACATCTTGGTGATGAATCAAATAGGGAGTGTGAAGAAAAGGGGCTCCTGGTTTGATTTCAACTTTTGGCAGGTAGGTGGATGGTGCTGCTATTCTATAAGACTGAAAACACTGGGAGAGGCCAGCAGCAGGGAGATGCAGATTGAGGCACAGCTGGGATGAAGTTTAAAGCATGAAAGAGCAGGCTAACCTTCACGTTAACCCAGTGGTGACTCCATAGAATGTACCAGAGAGACTATGTCAAAATTCTCCACCTGGTACTCTGCAAGGATGGATATTCTATACACTAGGAATTCACTGTCAAACACTTTAATTGTCCTGGCAATGACTTGGAAGCTAGACCCTATTCTGTGTCTGAAGTAAAGGTTTCTACCAAATAACATGAATATCTTTCATCCTGGGGCAGAACGAAATCCAGTGTCGGCAAGGAACTGCACTTCCCTTTGGGCTGTGGTCTTTATGTTTTGGGAGTGGGAAGGCAATTGTACCACGTTGGGTGGGAGGGCAGCAGTACAGAAGAGTAACTCATTGAAAGGGCAGGATTGGTGGACTCCAGGAACTGTAATAATTGATACTTGATTGGATTCAGTTTTTCTGTTTTGGGAATATTTTATATTATTTCCAAGATGTCCATAATTTTTTTTTCTTAAATGTTACTTTCCTCTCTTCTCTGTATTTTGCGAATTAAGCGAAAAGCTTGGACTACATTCAGAAGTTGGTTGTAAAAAAACAGAGAGAATCTACTTAGCTTAAACTAGACTCTAGTTTGGCCACTAGAGTAATGGTCTCATGTGGGCAGCTGGCTGAGTAACATATAAGGACCAAGATAGGTTTGTAGAATATGACACCATTCCTTCAGGGACTCCAGAAGACCCTGGGGGGAGGAGGTACGCACTTAAAAGATTCAGCTTCCTACAGTCCTGAGATAAGAGCTCAAACTATTTTTCCTTGGGTATTAAAGGAAAGGATGATACATGAATGCCACAGGAACTAGGTGGGGATCTAGCTTTGTTTCCCTGAGCTGTCTGGAAGCCAGTGGGAGGTTCTAAACCTCTTCCCATACCTACTCCTTCAGTGCAAAAGCAGTCACATGGCAAAAAAATACTTGCATGTGTGTAACTATAATTTTTTTTAGCAATTTAGTAGCAATTTTGTTTGTTCAATATTATAACTCAGAAAATATTTCCCTTCAAATTAAGGATTATAAGAATAGACTGACTCTATGTTTACATGATGCTTTATAGCTTAAATTCTATAGCTAAGCTTCAATTTCATGACAGAAGCCAACAGAAAAGTAGAAATTGCTCAAACAAAATTTTAGAGGCATTTATCACCGTATTGATTTCACACATCATGAAATTTCAAACATGATAAGGTCAAAGTGCACTAAATTCCGCTAAGAAAGTCGACAGGAAATATGAGAGATTTTCTTTCTCTTATACAAATTACAGGTAGAAGAAGGATGTGTGGACATGTGACACCATTCAGAGACTATCATCAGTATTGTCACCACTATAGTTCTCAATAGCTGAAATTAGTTTGGTCAGTGTTTGTTTTAGTTTCTTAGCTGAAATTAGTTTGGTCAGTGTTTGTTTCAGTTTCTGATTTTTTTTTCTCGGTATGATAAAATGTGGTGTTTTGTTATATTTGGTTTATTTTCCTTCACAGAACTATAATACTTTTCCAGAAAATGTCATTCTACAATAATTTATTTGGTGCCATAGACTTCTACTAAGCAAAGTTTGTCAGCTATCTTAAGCAAATGAAAAAAAATCACTGCAAAGAGTCTCTTCCTCATCCTAGTCATTTGTAACCATCGTCTTTTAATATGTATTTTGGAAGAATAGGTCATTTGACTGCTCAATTAAAAATTAATTTGTTCCTTAGGGAGGACGGAAGGGAGGCTCAAGAGGGAGGGAATATGGGGATATGTGTATACTTATAGCTGGTTCACTTTGTTGTATAACAGAAACTGACACAACATTGTAGAGCAATTATATGCCAATAAAGACATAAACAAAAAGAATAAAAACATGAAAAAAAATTAATTTGTTCCTGTTGAAAATATGGAGAAACACAAATTCATTCACAGAAATGTAATTTATCAGAAAGTTTCTCACATGAACAGCTTGGAAGCAGATATGTTAGTTCAATGGGCACGAAGCCATGTCTAGGATCAGCACATTGAAAAGGAACATTATTTTATTACGAGCAAACACAAATTAGTCTGGCATGACACAAGGAATTATAATAAGAACTGGTCTTGCTAGTTTGTGGCTTGATAAAATAGATATTACTAATTTAATGACTTTTCGAAACATAATGGTTAGAGCTCCTAAGAGGCATGTGAAGACGATGAGAAAGTCAAATTGTGAGAATTTCCAATATTTTCTCAGGAGGAGAAGGAGGTTAGAGCCTGGGGAGGAGCCCAGAGTCCACTCCGGCTAGATTCACTATTTGCATTGCATCCATGCATGCAAAGTGAGACAAATTTATGCAAAGAAATGGACCAGACATTCTATACCTAACACAGGAAATATGGGGACAGACAGTGCTCTGGTCTCCCAAGCATTCTACACAGAGAAGCATAAAGGACACCTGAATACAGGTTTCTCTCTAGAAAAGTTCAAACAAAAAGAATCTAGAGTAAAGGACATTTGGCTAGTTGGATGAAGAAAAATACAGTAAATGGGGGTGTGGTAGGCAAAACAGAAACAGACTCACAGATATAGAAAACAAACTAGTGGTTCCCAGTGGCGAGAGGGAAGGGGTTGGGTAGGCTTCAGTGGGTTCTAGAGGCAACCTTTTCCACACTGGAGAATAGAACTGTGACCATACATTGGGTAACATAAAAGTCCTCTAGTTTTGAATGGGGCTCAGAGCAAGAAACGGTTTTACAGTGGGTCCAGACAGTAGACAAGTGGTCCTGCCTCTTGGACCATATAACTCTGTAGACCCTATGCTCTTAGTGGTATCATTGATGGAAGAAGATGCCATGCAGACTTCACCGGCAGTCACCAATGGGAATAATACACTGCAGAAATTCAAGATTTGGAAGCAATGCCATGTCATCTGCTGCAGAGAGATACCCAACTCTCTAAAAAAATCCCCTGGCATGCTACTGAGCCCTGCTAGAGATGAAGAGCCTCACGCTGGGACATCAAGTGTGGTCAAAATTGTCCATAATGATCTGGGTTCTGTGAGAATCACCAAGTCACAACGTTAGCAGGATGGCCGGCATAACTACGAAATGGTGCGTCTGGGATCAAGCATTAGTAGGCACAAGCCATCTGCACAGGCACTAGCCCGGACCCCCCTGTTCTCCACTGATCTTCCCTGGCACATTTCCCTTGGCCCACACTTAGGGTTGCATGAATGGTCCCTTATTACCAACTGCTGAAGAAGGTAAAACAGTGAACTTGGTGCATGGATGGGATGATTTAGAATGTGGGTGAAGCTGCAACTGAAAGGTCGCACCGCTACAGAGTCCCAATCAGGACAGCATAGAAAGTGGCGAGGAGAGACCCACCCGATGAAGAGAATTTTTGGATGGTGGCCCCAGTCACTCACTTGGTATGAAAGAAATGGCCCAAGCTTATGATATATATGGACTTACAGGCAGTAATTTGGTCAGTATGTCAGGACCTAGGAGGTTTGGAAGATCAGAGACAAGGAGGTCTGAGGTAGAAGCATGTGGATGGACCTATGGGTAGGTGGGCATGCACGTCAAGATCTTTGCCCACCAGAAAGCTTATGCTGCTGTGGAATAATCACTAACAACCAAGTAGACAGAAGGGCTTAGCCAGTTGGTATCAACCGCTCAATCACTGACCACTGAAGTGCTGGTACAGCGGGTGTATGAGCAGCGTAGCCACGGAGGTAGGAATGGAAGCAATGCGTCCTAAGCAGATTAGCTCCCGTCCATCAGGACTGTTGTCACTACTGCCACTCCTGAGTGTTCAAACGGTCAGCAGCAGAGACCCGCGCTCATTCCCCACAAAGATTCCCCTCTACAAGGACACCAGTTTTGCGGCCAGCTGACTACATCAGATCTTTTCTACCCTGAAATGGACAGAGATTACTTTTGATTAGCATCATTACTTATTTCAGGTATGGGCTGTCTTTACTGCCTGCAAGGCATCAGCCAACACCACCTTTTGAGTGTCTACGAAGAGCTTCTGATGGTGTGATATGGAAGGACCAGCATATCCCACAGTATCTGATCACTCTCACACACCCTTTGCTGTAACGCGGATCTTTAGCTAGTGCAGTGTTAACGTGGGAGGTCACGTCAGGGGGAACTGTCCTGATCGGTAATAATAGACAGAGCTGCTGTTACGCTACGGGGGCAGGAAGAATATGTTTGGCAGGTAGATACCCCTTTGACCAATTGTAATGGTAAATGCAAAAGTACAGCAGCTGCAGCCTGGAAAGGTTATACTAGACAAGGGTTCCAGCTCTTTGCAGAGTTGTCAGCTCGCGATATGGGAGTCTCGTATGGGTTGTAGAGGAGGGAGAGAATGAGTCCCAGCTCATTCTCCTGTTACAGTCTCCTGTTACAGCATGTAATTAAGAAACATGGAGATAGCTAAAAAGAGACAGCTAAAGGAGCTGAAAGTGATATGGCAGGGGATATGGCAATGGAGAGCTATTTTTCCTTGTAAGATTTCTTGTATTGAATACTCTTTAAATTTTAATGAGACCCCCTGCAGGGGCAGGGTCTGTGGTCTGTTCTACCCTCTTTCCTGGTGTAAGTTTCCCCAGGGCAACAAGGCCCACCAGAGTCCTGAAGGAGCTGCTCCCAGAACTCACAGGAAGCAGGTGGGTCTGAGAAGCACAGGGTGGACCCTCAGGGATGGTACACTGTGCCACCCAGATCCCCCAGATGCTGAGGAGGTCTATCCTCCCTCTTCAGGAACTACCTAAGCTGAAGAGAGCTGTTTGTCCAAGTTCATGCCCTGGTCACCAAGCAGTCAATACCCAATGCCTGGATGATACAGGAGTAAAAATGCCCAGCCCTCACCCCAATTCAGGACATCTTTAATGGGCCACATCAACAGGGTTGGCTGAGTCTCTGTTGTGATTGTACCAACTTCTCCATCTGCCCCATTTTCCCCAACAGATGCTGATCTCTACAATATTCCCTAATAAATTTCCTTCACGATAATCTCTGTCTTAAGACTTTGCTTTCCAGGAAACCCAGCCTGTTACAGCATATAATTGAGAAACATGGAGATAGCTAAAAAGAGACAGCTAAAGGAGCTGAAAGTGACATGGCAGGGGATATGGCAACGGAGAGCTATTTCTCCTTGTAAGACTTCTTGTATTGAATACTATTTCAATTTTAAAATATATGCATGTATTTTTTAAATCTAACGTTATAAATAGGGAAAAGAATAAAAAAATGATTTCACCTGAGAAGCCATTATAATTGTGGGTCAGGCTGTTTTCCATCCCATTTTATTTGCATTTGCAAATCGTCAAAGCCAGGCTCCAGGGAAGCTATTGATACATCAAAAGTCCAAGTCTCTTACCACATTATATGCAAAATGTTCATATTCCCTTGCTCCTCACGTTGTATTCTTTCTCGTGTGTGTGTGCTCACTCACACACAATCCTAACACACAGTCGGCTGCTAAACTTTTTCTTCCCTGTTATCACTCTCCATCATCCCAACTTTGGAAAAGTAGAAGGCAAGCAGGACTTACTGAATGCATCTGTAAAATTGCATTATTTAGTTAGATTCGTCATTTAGTTGATACATGGATTGGAAAGTCAAACAATCAACTACACACTTTAATATGAGATGTGTCATCTTCTATCGTGAGGAAAACATTTGAGGACTCAGATCTAACTCACCTTGAGTATTTCACAAAGACTATACGTGTTTCGATTAAAATGATCTTTCCTAGAGTCAAGAACCATAAGCCTAATAAATATTTTTTTTAAAAGAAAAATCTGTCAACAGCCACGACCTACCAAATAACGGTTTATGTTCATTTAAAAAGGATATGGAAAAGATCTAGAACTATAGGTCATTCTGGACCAAAAGGATACCAAGATCCTTTCTACACCACTAAATAATTGTCAAAACTCCAGGTCTTAAAGGCACCAATGATCAGCAAAATGTGGAGTGAAAATGAAATTCTTGTCACAGCTTCGTCGCTTATTACATACGACTACATGTCCCCTTGGGAATATAACCTCACAGACAGGAGTCTCAGACCTTTCATCTGTAAAACTGAGCTGTTCACACTAATATATCAGCGACGGCCAGCTGCACGACGGACTCTGTCGCCAGGCTCTGTTATAGATGAAGGACAATACCGTCTGATGAAAGGTAATTTGAACACTTGACTTCTGTCTGGTTGGTTGTCTAGATAAAGCTTCTCCCTCTGGTTGCTGTCTTTAACTTACCGTCTGAAGAATTTATTAAATTTGCTTTAAAGAGCAACACTTGGGAAAGGATTTTTAAAAATGGAACTATTTCCTAGAGTGGACATGGTTTCTACAAAATTAAGATGTCATTTTCCATGCGTGACCCTCATTTCATACGCCACCCTGACTCCACTTTATTTGCATATTGCACATTTGGATTTAATGAGATTTGGGAAATGTTAATTACATATTGTTTTCATTTTTTTCACTTGAAATCACCAATAAAGAATTTTAAAACTTTTATATTACATCAGTGCGTGCTATATTCTTACACATAATCCTGTGCATCTATACAGGGCTCACTGTATAGAGGAGCCAAGTTCTCGGCAGAAGTAAAAGGATATCACCCAATTTAAATATAAAATAACCTTTCAGCAAACAACTGCTAACAGTCAAATCATTGCTCTTTGGCAAAACTTAAAATCTATTTTAACTTCCTTTACTTGTTACAATCAGTAAACATCTTTCTATTTTTTCTTTCATTTCTGAGTCCAGTTAAAAGGAAAAATTATAAATGCAGCTTTTGTTAACAATTCATAATAATCATGGGGTGTACCAAAAGGTTCAAAAAAAACCACGAACACCAGTAAAGAAGGCATACATTTACGCATCTTTTTACTGTTTTGAGGAAAAAAAATCCAGTATAATTCCCTCATTTTAAACTTTTATACAACATCTCAAAATATATTCTGCATTTTACTTCAAAAGTGCATTTTATTAAGTAAAAAGAAGGAACAGATTACAAATCAGGGAATGAAAGTCATGGCATATGATGTATCAGTGCGTTTTGATGCTATAATGTTGAAGTTCCTAGCCGGCAGACCACAGAGTATTGCGAGGCTTCACCATCTATAAACCTGTTTACATTCCAGCTCCCAACCAGGTTAAAGCTGCTACTAAATAACAAGAACACGTGTGAAAGATTCAGAGCTGTTACAGTGTTTGTATTCAGCTCTGCATTAAATGAAAACTACCATTTTCATGTTCAATCCTTTGATAGCTACCACAAGCCTTTCAGCAACAACAAAAATGCCATTTATCCATATAGGTCCTTCATAAACTACTGTTAATTCATATCCTTGAGATTTAGTCGGGCATTTACAGAAACATCAAAATGGATATAGTGCTGTGAGAAAAGACAGGCAGGTTTTGTAAGGAGAGTCAAGAAGGAAAATAAAGAAAAATATGTTTAATTTACATATTTCCAAATTGTTCTGGTGTGAACAAACTAAGGAATCCAGTTTTTCCTTGGCAGACACCTGTAAAGTGTGAGTGTAAATTCCAAAGTGCCTCTGCTATACAATTGGCTTGTGGAATTCAAAGACAGCTACATGCAAGCATCTTGTTTACATGGCCTCAGGGGTAATTACTGCAAGTTTCATAAAGTTATTGATAATTATTTGAACTTCTGTTATGTATATATCTCCTAATCAAAATGAACTAGTTAGTAAGTTATATTGATTTTTGGTTCTTTTTGAGAAATACACCCCATCATCGTAAATGAGAAGTGACTAGAACGACAGACTTAGAATATGACATGTAATATGCCATCACCCCTTAGAAGGAGCATTCTTGAGTAACGCTACTGGATTTGAAAAAAGGGGGCATGGTGTAGCTTATATTTCAAAAAGTACGTCCTGGATGTCAGTGCACAGCAAAATATATGCCTGAAGCTGGGGGTGGGGGGGATACAGTTTAGAATGAAGAATGGAGCTCTACACTTCAAATGTCTCTTTTTTCTAATACATAAGAAGATGCTCCATGGAACACAGTAAAGGGAGATCAAAGAAAAGTGGGTGATAAACTTTAGGAAAATAGAAATATAAACCTATAAAGAAAACTGACATAAGGTTTGGGGGAAAATATTCTCGGAAGTATATTTCATTTGAGATACTACAGTTGTAAATAAAAACAATTCTTTGAAGTGTTAAGAATTGTGTTTTTTATATCAACGAGTTTACGTGCCAACATTTCACACTCTTTGGGAAACTGGCATTACCCAGGGTCTTAACTACTGCTGATACCGAAGCATGAGAGCAAGTTAAACAGAAAAGTGTTAAAGGCAAGACATCACATACTGATGAGCAATGCACTTTGTAGGTCTTGTTACATATGAATTGCGTGTTCAGAGCTGGAGCCTGACACTCAAAACCTAAAGTTTTCAAAATCATTGAGAAGAGTCAAATAGAAAAAGAGCAATACAAACAAACCAGTGACAACAAAACATATTTCAACACTACTGATAAATTGTATTGAATGCAATACAGAGAAAGGCAAAGGGGTTTATATACTTTTGGCCACTGAAGATGCAAACACCAGCCAAACAGGATCTTAGAAGCATTTCCAGGTCTATGAATAACACCATGGGGACACTAAAGCAAACACAGAATATGTTCTCAAATAAAGCAAGGTCATTATAGTCCAATTTTGACTTTTACCTCTCACACAACTTAGGTATCACTTATGGCTGAGAGGCCAGGGCTACACTTTTCACATTGAAAACCTGTAGCTCTCAAGTGGGTTAAACTTCTGTTTTAGATCGTATCAGAACAGTTGGAAATTAATATCAATATCTAAAACTCCTTGTTATATAGAATGACCGCTGTGGGAAGTATGTCACTGGATGAGGCCTCCTGGAGCTGTCTCGAGTCTGGACATGGCAACATGGCAGTGCTGCAAATCCATTGCCTGTACATTCAATGTAAGAACTGTTTTCTGTCCCTTGAGAGCCCCTGGCTATTAAATCAGACTGCTGTAATTATAAGGTAAATCACTGCTGCCAATCAGAAGAAGTACTCTTTCTGATTTTCACTGACTGCATTTTGTGTATTAAGCTCACTTTTCAAAACAGCCTCAGCACTGTCTACATTCTCTGACCTTTTTGCCTCATTTCTTCTGTATAACCTTTTCTGCTGATAAATGCGGACAGCTATGGCAGTGATGCACAGCAAGATAAAGATCACAACAGCTATCAAACCTGGTGAGAGAAGAGAAAAGAAATACAAAATCAGAATTGTTGTCCATGCAGGAACTGTAGACTTCACTGTTCAAGAAGTCATCATAAGATTATTTTCTAATGAAATCAAGCATCTAATATATATAAATTGGAAATATCAATTTCAAATCAATATCGAAAACTTAGGTATTTCTGGATCAAGTGGTATCAAAATATGTTGTTTACTTCTGAGTTCTATCAGTCTTGTAGGTTCACCTTCATTTACTCTGAATGCATATTATATTGGATTCATCCAGTGCACTTATATATACAATATGTTAATAACACAAGGTATTACCTACATGACTCTAAGACCATGGGGTCACTTCACATTAATACCCAGACAAGTTTTAATTATTTTGAAATTATAGAGTAATAGTAACATCATAAAATAATCAAATGTGTTTTTCATACTTAAATATGTAAACATTTTTTATTATTTATTTTATTTTATTATCGTTATTATTTTTGGCGGCACCATGCGGCATGTGGGATCTTAGTTCCCCGACCAGGGATAACCCACGCCCCCTGCAGGGGAAGCACGGAGTCTCAACCACTGGACCTCCAGGGAAGTCTCTGTAAACATTCTTTAATTGAAGTATAGTTGATTTACAATGTTGTGTTGGCTTACGGTGCACAGCACAATGATTCAGTTATACATATATACATATACATATATACCTATTCTTTTCAGATTCTTTTCCCTTAGAGGTTATTCCAAAATATTGAGTCTAGGTCCCTGGGTAAACAGTATGTCCTTGTTGTTTCTCTATTTCATATATAGTAGTGTGTATAGGTTGACCCCAATCTCCTAATTTATCCCCTTAAATGTAAACACTTTAATGAACTTGATTATCAGTAATTTGTTATATCGTTAAATAAATAGCAGGGACAAGTTATGTATACGAATAATCTTGACTAATGAAATATATCGATACGAATACATAGAGTAATTGCATCTATATGAGGAATATTGATTTTTTGAAACACCTGATTGTAAATAAAAAATTGGTGGTAAATAAAAAATACCACAACGGTTAGCTATGCCAAATGGTTACCAATCCTGGCATTACGTTAAGTCAGTCTTCTTCAAAGTGTGATCTATGAATCCCTGGTGGTTCCCGGGACACTGTGAGGGGTCCACAGGGTCAAAACTATTCATAATAACTCTGAGATGCCTTTTTCACTGTGTTGTAATATCCACTGATAGGACAAAACAAGGTTAGGTCAACTTCTTGGTACCTTGGCATGAATTAAGGCAAGGCCACCAAACTTTAAAAGTGGTCACTGAATTCATAAAGTAGAAAGCAGGCATTGCACTACCAGATTCATTTAAGAATATCCTTGATGAAGCACTTAAAATTACGCATTTTACCAAATCGTTACCTTTGGCCGTAAGTCCTTCTAACATTTTGTGTGATGACATGGGAAGTATTTGTAAAGCACTTCTACTGCAGCGTGAAGTATGATGGTTGTCTCCAGGAAGAATGCTAGCGTGAACAGCTGAGTTGAGTTGTGAACTGAACTAGCTGCTTTTTCCTTTAAAGAACACTGTTTTTACTTGAAAGGATGACTGACAGATAAACTATGGTTGTTTTAACTGGGATATCTGGCAGACATTTTCTTTAAAATGAAGTAAATCTGTCACTTCAAGAAAAACAGGGCTTCCCTGGGGGCGCAGTGGTTAAGAATCCGCCTGCCAGTGCAGGGGACACGGGCTCGAGCCCTGGTCCGGGAAGATCCCACCTGCCACAGAACAACTAAGCCCATGTGCCACAACTACTGAGCCTGTGTGCCACAGCCGTTGAGGCCCACATGCCTGGAGCCCATGCTTCATGGGGGGAGGCACCACAACGAGGGGGTCCCCGCACTGCGGTGGGGACAGGCCCCTGCTCGTGAGCCCACGCACAGCAACGAAGACCCAATGCAGCCAAAAATAAATAAATAAAAAATTTAAAATTTATTAAAAAGAAAAGAAAGAAAAGAAAGAAAAGAAAAACAACTGACAATGTAGGATGCCAATGATAACGCCAAGTTTTCAAATGAAAAATAGAATTTGGAAAACTGTTGTCTGTCACCATGAGTTAGAGAGCTTCCCTTGTACTTAGACTCTTCTGATGAAATCAGTGGAGGTACTAATATAGTGTTTTCAGACGAAAATAGGTACAATGAAAACATGTGATGTGGATGGAGTCTCATATCGTAAAACAAGGACTCTTCATCCTAGTTTAAATTAGGTATAAACAACTCTAACAAATCCAGCTGAAGCCAAAACTTTGAAAGTCCTCATCAGTCACAATGGATTCCACAGCACATGATCTGATGGGCAGATTCACTACAGCCAATCATAATATTGCCAGGGGCTAAGGATTTTTGGCGAGGTCAGCCTCATCTGAGAGGGACAGCAATTCCTTGTTGATAGATCCAACATAAACCTGGTAACTAAATTCGGTACTGTACTTGAAATCTGAAGAATTTACTAATGGATACGATTTTTCATAGTTGGTCATATTAATAAAGAATAATTTAAATCAGAGTATCCATTTGATGTTATATATTTTGCCTTTCATCTTAGAAAAGTAATCAGTTGAGTTGCTATAAATATTTCTATTGTCTGGTTATAGGCCTCTAGTTTAAAGAAAGAGATTCTGAACAATTTCAGTGTGGAAAGCTGATGAAGTAGATACAGAGGGCAGGCTACTGCAGGCCCAGGCAGGACACCCAGACAGTCAAAATCATGGTTGGACTCTGGAAATGGTTTGCTCCATGCATGTGATTTCCCTTTTAACTGGAGACAGTGTTATGTCCGGGTTTCTCATGTCCACAAAAAACCTTGATCTAACCTGTTATATAAAAAAAAAAAAAAGAAAAAAGGAAAAAGGATACTCTAAATGACATATGGCCATCTACAGCACTCTGTGACACTGCCAACTGGTGAATGTGTTTTTATGAGGAAATTATGTAGCTTTCTGTCTAAATCTGAGCATTCATATCTGTGTATTCTGGCCAGAAACCCTCTACAGTGTCTGAGTCATCAGTTTTAAATATCTTATTAAATCAATTTTCCCATCTCACACTATTTATTTATTTACTGTTTGTAACTGAAGAAAAAGATTACCTAAAATGTAAAACACGGGGGAATTAGCCAGTTGGAAACTACTTAAATGGATTAATTATTGTTACACAGTGGGTGCAACTTATGAGTAACGCGACAACAAGTGAAGAACTCTACCACAACGCTAGCAGATGGAGCAACACGCTAAAGAACGGTATTCTGTGGTTTAGCTGAGAAACTGCGCGTGACCCCAGGAGAGG
This sequence comes from Phocoena phocoena, assembly GCF_963924675.1. Lineage (NCBI taxonomy): Eukaryota > Metazoa > Chordata > Mammalia > Artiodactyla > Phocoenidae > Phocoena > Phocoena phocoena. The sequence continues at coordinate 48,283,153 of NC_089238.1, read as the reverse complement.
CCTTCCGGGCTTAGATGGCCACGACCAGCTGCTCTGCTCCTGAAGCTCAGTCTGCAATGATCAAAAGCAGACACTCCTGGATCTGTGGACCCTGGCGAGACCCCGAGCAGCAAATCTTCCATAACTCTTGCTCTGCTCTGCACTTGAGTCAAGTGAGAATTTCACAGGTCACTTATTAGTTGTTCCCATTGTGTGTTCCATCCCAACATACAATGACTTACAAACAATATTCCAAAGATTAAATACTTGCTGTAACATTAGCTTGACTATACAATAACTATTTATATCTAAATCTGTATATTTATCTCCCTATATCCTGACTATATATCTATACCAGTTAAATGCACAGAAAAAGCACCGTTATGAGACTGAGACAATTTGTTTGACTAGGAATCCCAACAAGTTGCAATGTTGAGCACATTTTAAATGCTATAACTTCAAATGAGTTTTTACCATAGATTGTATTAATACTATATTGATATATTTATTTTAGACATGCAGCTATTAACTACTCTTCTAACAGAGTTTTAGTTTTTGTTTTTCACTTGTTATATGACTAAATGAGGAACGTATTTTATGCATCTTTAATTTATACCTCATTAATTTGATAAAAAGTAAAGCAACTGAAAAAGCAATGGGGATGTTAATATTCTCACAAAGATTTGACCAGTACTCTTCTCTGTCTAAATAAAATTCTAAGTTCTTAAAGGAAGTCAGTGTCTACATGAGTAAGGGTGTAAAAAATAGAACCAAATGAATCAGGTATAAAGCCCACATAAGTTGCTCAAGTATATGACTAATCACGTTACCTGGCAATATATTGATAATAAAATAATTGTTTACTTTTTATGTCCATATCATATGCAGAGTATGGAGGAAAGGTGAGCCACTTAACATTTCAATAATCTGATTAATAACATTCTTAAGACTATTAATCAGGAAGGAAAAGGTTTATGTAGGGGGTTGGTTTTGAGTAAATTATGTCTCAGAGAATATGCTGTTTTACTGCCAGGAAGATATATTTAAAACTTTTTGTGTTAATTTTGCAATTTAAAATAAGTATTGGGACTTCCCTGGTGGTGCAGTGGTTAAAAATCCTCCTGCTAATGCAGGGGACATGGGTTCGATCCCTGGTCCGGGAAGATCCCACATGCCGTGGAGCAACTAAGCCCGTGCGCCACAACTGCTGAGCCTGTGCTCTAGAGCCCGTGAGCCACATCTACTGAGACCTCGTGCCACAACTACTGAAGCCTGTGTGCCTAGAGCCCGTGCTCTGCAACAAGAGAAGCCACCGCTCGCCGCAACTACAGAAAGCCCGCGCAGCAATGAAGACCCAACACAGCCAAAAATAAATAAATAAAATAAATATATTAAAAAAAAATAATAAAGTAATATGAACCACCCTTATTCCATTAGTTTTGTATTTGATAAAATGCAAATAAAAATGTAATATTCACTGAGAGGAGCATCTAAACCATGGAAATATACACCTTGATTAAGCATTAAGGCAACATTAAATATATGCTTCTAATGTTAATCTCAGGTGTTTCCTACTTCTTACATAAACCCTTGCAGAAGCAGTGATGTGTCCAAGAAGGCGAAAAATGACACTTCCTCAAATCCAGTCAGAACACCCTAGGGAATGGAGATGGCCATTATCAAGCTAAATGATATTCATTAGTATCATAGTGTAACAACCATTCTTTGAGTGTGATGTTTCAGTGAATTATAAATTATTTACACTGAAACTCTCCAAGGAAGCTGGGAATTCAGGATGACTCTATAAGACAATCCAGTACAAATAATAAAGCACCCCACTGACCTCAGGATCCACTGCCTAACTCTTGGGCCATGTGTAGATTCTCCAGACAGCTTCTCTAGTGCTAACTACCTCATCATTAGCAATGATAGGAAGAGCTCGCTCATGCTTTCTACTACCTCCAATTACTGCAGAGTCACTCTTGATTGTGTTAGTGATGGGTTCTCTGTCATCTCTTGTTCCAGAATGATCTGCAGTTAAAGGACAGAAAAGGGGGAAGAGGGGAATATCGGTGAGTAAAAAGAAGAAATGTTTAAAAATTCATAAACTTTTAAAACCAGAACAGAATTATAGAGGTCAGTGTGGGATGTCTGCAATTTTAACCTTAAGCAATGCCCACATGCAATGGTCCACAGGAATAAAGAATTGAGAATCTAGGAGAGAAATGGGCAAGGACTGAAAATTAAACAAAACCAATTTCAAGAAACCATCTTGAGAACACAGAGTCCCAGCATTAAAAGATTTTAATATCCAGTGGACAAGCTGTGTTTGGGACTGGGTAAAAGAAGAGCCATAGGCCACCTGCAAAGGAGTGTGTCCTCTCCCTTGATGTGGCATCGGTGCCAGCCTGGGCCACACAGCTGGACTCCGTCACGTGTCCTGAGATGGTGATGGGGGCTGGGCGGCTGCGGTGCAGAGCGGCCTTCAGCGGGACCACGTGGCTGACCTGCACAGCAGAGAGACAGCCCAGGAAGCCCTGTGCACCTGCCAACGCCGTCTCCTGGTCCACGTCACTGTGTTCTGTGAAGCCAAAGAAACACCACAGGATTGATGACAGTGAAGGTGCAAACGGGCATTGCCACAATGGAATATTCCAAGTCTTGACAACGCAACAGCAATACATACTCAGCTGTTAAATTCCCTTTGCTTTTGTCTTTATTACAAGAGATCCATTAAATCTTTCCACAACTACTGGTGAGACATCCCAGGCTAATAAAGTCAAGTTTTTAAGTATGGATAATTAAACATACTGAGAGCTCTCTGGAAATAATTAAAGTCTCTACAAGAATGGGTCAGATAATGAACTGATCAGGGTTCCTGCAAGATGTTATCATGTTAGAGGTTGTATCTCGAAAGCTTTTAGAGACTCTTAATTCTTCACGTACAGCAGTGAAAACTCTCATACCTCACTGACTTTTCTCCCTGTTTCACCGTCCACCTATCACTCAGACTGAGGTATGTGTGTGCCCCCTATACATAGATAACCCCCTCCATTTTAATGAGCATTTAGTTAATATGGAACTATTGTGGGACAGAGATTGGTTTGAGTGTCAAGATATTAATTCATAATTTTACAGTGAAGAAGATATTTCATGCTTGGCAAGCATGAAATCTAAACAAGGGGAATTAATTGTAGACTTTTAGCGTTCAAATGTCATCAGATTACGATGCATCCAGCCATCCTACATGATCATAAAGCAGCAAGACTACCTTCCCCTGTGCTGCATATACCGGGACACCAACACTTGCATTTCGGTCTTTTCAAAAACTAATATAATAAATACTGAATTTACTGAATGCTTATTATACAGTAGGCAGTATTCCAAGGGATTTGCATGCTTGTGTTTAAACCTTACAGAAGCCATGAGAATCCTATTCTAGTCACACAGACAAGACCCTTTAGGTTCAGAATTTTAGTGATTTGCCTGAGGTTAACTCAGCTGTTGGCATTATGCACTGGACTCCAGGCCTGTTGGACTCCAAAATCATAAGCTTCTTTTGTTTATAATTGACACATTCTTTCCTTCACTCCACTTATATCTTCTGCGGTGTATTTTTGTTTTTTGGCTTGGTATTTATTCTTGAAATGACTCTGGGCAACTCTGTTCTGATTAAGCCTGTCTTGTTATATCAAGGTTTTTGAAGAACACTTCCTTCTGCCCCATTTTCATGCACGTTTTATACCTTTTTAATAAAAATACTGATTAGATGTTTAGCATCATGAATATCACACTCTAAAAAATCTGAAAATTAGACAGATTACATCACTTTCCTGTTGTGCTGGGGGATACGGTATTCAGACCCAGGTATCCTAGCTCTGGAGCCTATGTCCTTACCAGTAGGCTGTCCTGCCTCGTAGCACAAAGAGCCCTGAGAGGCTATCACTCTGCTGCTCCGTGAGCACACAGGGAACCCTCAACACCCAGCACCACACGGTTACATAGGAGGCGCTTCATCGATGTGTATAAACCAAAGAACTAACTTAGTCCCCCCACACAGCAGTCACCCATTTGAATGGATGGAGATACATTCAAATATACATATTTTTAGAAAAAGACAGCATTCTTGCTTCGGAGTTTTTTGGTTTATTTTTTTACTTTAACAAGGAATAAAAAGGAATATACTTTAATAGCAATATAATCAGAACAGTGCTTTTCATATTTCTTCTACAAGGTTTAAATCCTGAATAAAATTTCTATAGACCTTAAAAAAAATATTACATTTTGAGCAACAAAAAAAGTAAATAGATAAAATTCACTTCTCTGGTAAAAATCTGATATGTGGCAACTTTTAAAAACCCTACACCTTTAAACTGAAAATATTTACCTATTATAAAATATTGTAGAAAAAAGCTTTAAAATCTAAAACTTAAACTAGTCTGTCAATTAATATTTGTTTTAAGAGCTAAATATACAGGCAACGCATTCCCTGCTGTTTGAGCATCTTACGTTCTAGTAGGGGAGACAGACGATAAACATGAAACAGGAATGGATGAAAATTCTGAAGACTGATAATGCTATGAAGAAGTAAATTAGAAAATGTGATGGAGTGTATCTGGAACAGAAATTTATCTTGATGGATTAGGTGATTCTTTGTGTGTCTATTTTAAGGATGACTCTGCACAGCCCTATTCTCTTCATCGTCTTTAGATATCTTACTCCAGCATCTTCTGGCTCTATCACTTCGTTCTTAAACTTTGTAAGATTCCCTGTGATTTAGGAATTTTTATCAGATTGTCCCTGCTGTTTATCTCCTCTCATCTCTTACGCATAGACCACGGTGGCCCATTTTAATCTGCAGACGCAGGTTTTTCTTTAGCTTGGAAAATTTCACATGCTGTGCAAGCAGCTATTGTTTCACTTTCATCCTTTTTATCCTTCTGGACTGCCGAGTATTCACGTTTGGTTTCCTCTGCATATTCTTTAACTGCTTTTAATCTCCCTTCTTTTTTTTCTTTTTTTTTTTTTTTGCAGTATGCGGGCCTCTCACTGTTGTGGCCTCTCCCGTTGCGGAGCACAGGCTCCGGACGCACAGGCCCAGCGGCCATGGCTCACGGTCCTAGCCGCTCCGCGGCATGTGGGATCTTCCTGGAACGGGGCACGAACCCATGTCCCCTGCATCGGCAGGCGGACTCTCAACCACTGCGCCACCAGGGAAGCCCTAATCTCCCTTCTGATTTCTATCTTTTAGGACTTGTTTTTGTGCGGGTCACGTGCTTTACTCACTTGCTCTTCCAGGGGATGATTTCAAGTATCCACAAAGATCATTCTCTTTTAGTCTGGAAAAATCATACTTGTAGTTCCTCTAGGTCTTTTTGCTGCTTTGCTAGAATTTCCTTACAGCGCTCTTACTTAGTTTCATTCAGGATGGGGTCTGTCTCCTTGAATAGCTTCATTCTGGTTGTTTTGATTTCTCTCCCACTTGATTGCTGTTGAATCAAGGGTTGTATATAGGGTTGTTTTTCTCATCTGCTACTTGATTCTCTGTCACTGCCTTCCTTAGGTGGCTGACGCCCAGAGAAGGTAGACAGCGTAGCAGCTGTCCTTGTCAGTGAAGCTGCCATCCAAATGCCCACCCAACCTCAGGATAGAGAGGACATGGTCCAAATTTCAGGATTCAGGAAATCCTCACATTTCAGGTCATTCTCTCCTCGGCAAAGAGGGAGCACAGAAGCACTGAGTTTTCAATGCTGCCCTTTCCCCACGGGGTCCAGAGGTCTCTGCAAGCCAAGCATTTTCCGGGATCCACACAATTCAGGGTCTCCCTTAAGACTCTTCAAGGCTGGTCCCCAGACTCTCTTCCAACCAGAAGCAGGGAGTCTCACAACACTGTCTCACTGGCAGCCCCCAGGCACCCCACCTGGCTGCGCTAGACCATCAACTCCCTTGTTTCAGGAAAGTCAATGGGTCGGAACTAGAATCTGGAGAGAAAGGGAACTATGGCATTTTGCATCCATCTTCCCAGAGTTGAGTCCAGATGAAGTTAACAGCTATATTAAGTTGCTTATAAGCAGTACATAGTATCAGAGAGCTGCACTGACAACTGTGTTCATAGAGCCAGTGGACAAAAACATTTATCTTTCCTATTGTCTGACTCCTGAAATGCCAACAACATGTAAGGGTTAGAACAGCACAGGTGGGGGAATTGTAGATAAATGCCTCTGACTTCATTGAAATCCTGATAAGACAATTATGTTTGGGATGTTTCCAGTTAGAAAACTTCTTAACTGACTCAGATTTTGCAGGTGGTCTTGCCTGTTAAAAAATTAGGCTCAACTGTATCTTCCAACCAAGGGAATGGCTTCTGCTTTTGCAAAGAAATCTACCAAAAGTTCTACGAGAAAATAGAGTAACAAGAAAGTAAAATTCGTATGAAGCGTCTTTCTATTTATTACGCAGAGAGAGGACTGTTTCTGGAAAGGATATGAAGTAAATGAAGAACAATTAAAACAAGAAGTGCTTCATGAAACTTCTTGTGGCTGTCAAAACAACAAAGAAAAACAAAACAAAACAAATAACTCAAAAGAAACCTAAGTAGTTTGGCCATACCTATGGAAAAGGGGCCACCTTAAAAAAGGATCTCAATGCCTTTAATCTATAAAGATAAATAAAGCTTGCCAGAAAATGGTGCAATGAATCAAAGGAGCGTGCTAATGACCAGCAGGACATTTTTACCATCACAGGCAATTACAACAAGGATTCAACAACAACAACAGTTGGTGGAAAAGTCAAATGGCAAAGCAGACAGCAAATACTGTGTGGATAAAGGAGCAGTTTTTTTTATAAACGGTATTTATTTGCCAACCAAGCCTACTGCTCTGAGATACAACCTTGAGAACCTGATTAATGTACAAACTATTTATAGTGAGGCATCTCGGGGTAACCTGAGCTTCTCTTTTGCTTTCAGCATGACCCGTGTCATCTGAAGTGTCATCTGACTGGACATTTACAAAATCACATGTCCTTAAGTAACTGAATTAAACTTTCTTGTGTACCCTTTGGCTGTGAAGCAGGTTTTATATAAAATGTCCCTGAGATTGAAGTCCGTTCCTGAAGCTCTTCTGTGAGATGCCGTAGACATCCTCTTCCTTCTGACCACATACTTTATTTACATCTGGCCTAGATCTCCACTGCAGAAATCTGAGTTACTTCCTGGCTCTGCAGCCTCAGAAGAGATAAATGATCCCTATGTGGTCACTGCCTTTAAATCTACCAAAGCTACCGCTCACAATGAGTGAAAACATCTTCAGGCTTTTAGAAAACTCTTCTAACATAAAAAACAATCTGTAAACACAACTCAGAACTTAATCTAATGAGCTGTGGATAAACAAAGCAAATGTAATACAGCCTATTAATTATGGAGGAATATGAACCCAGTTTATTTGATGCAACCTGGCTCCTCCCACCATGACGTACCCACCGATTTTTGCTGTCAGTGGTCTTGCACCATTACATACCTGACATAAAAAAGTAATAAATAGTCGAACTTCACTCAGCCTCCGAATAGTAATTTTCAGTCATTTTGTAATAGGTTAAATTATATCATTATTCAAAATGTGGGCACATTTGCCATGAGAGGTTTTATGCAATTTCAAGAGTATGCAATGATCTCAATTGAGGTTTTTTTTTCATGTGGTGGAATTGTGACCCAATAAAAGCTTAATGAATTAGCAAAACAACTTTATACCTGCATATCTCCTTTGATTAATTACATAATGACATCATAGAGAGATGTCTCTTTATATAATCTTTGAGTAAATAGGTCTCTTAAAGGAGCCGATTGAGGAATCATTCACTTTGGCCTCAGGACTTAACACATTGTGAACATGCCTAACAAAGAAACGACATCAGACTGCCTGCCTCTTCAGAAGGAAGAATAGAAAGAGAGGAATTGCTCTCTCTGTCCTCCAGTACTCACTTCTGCAAATGAGAATGGAATGTAGGAACGCTTCTTGGCTCCAGTCATCATTAACAAGCATTACTGGCAGCTATCAAGCAAGGAGGATAATGTATAGGTAACAATATCTTACTCTGATGACATGGAAACCATCTCCAACCCTCTTTTATACTTAACAGACAACACGAGCAGAATTCACATTTCACTGTCTTTCTTCTGACTAGTGCTATAGACCATCATTAGGCTGGCCGGTCCAGTAACTTCGCTGCGGCTGTGCCCTCTCTCCACCCCAAAGGTCCTGTATCCGTACCTCCTGTCAATTCCATCCTCTCTCTCTCATCCATCAATGCCTGGTCTCTAATAAATTCACGCACACAATAGTGTAAGTCCCTGATCATGGCTTTATTTTTTACTTATTCCTGGTACAGGTACATTTTAAAGCATGTCAGTAATTAAAGAAAGAAACAGTTGCTTTCTCCTTTTTAGTTTAGAAATTATTTGAGTTTTATCATTGTATGAAGGCTTCTAGATTGTGGCAGCTGATAAATATATAATTTGGGATTTGTGACTTTGGCTTTTATCATTTAGTATTTTTTGCAGTGTAAGTTGACCTCTGTTTTACGATGTTTGACGGCCAAGTGAAAGTGATGTAGGTGACACCCTTGTCAAAGGCGTACACTTGCCCATCCCACCTGGAGCGTGTACTCATGATTATATGTGCCTCTGACAAAATCCCACTGTCTACCTTATCATTTGCTCCATAGTTAATATCAGATAATATGTTTCAGCGTCATGAGTGCTCTGTGCTTTTGGAACATGACACTTCTGATGGATGCTGGGGTGTCACGATGAGGAGAAAAGCTGTTTTTAAGTTTCTAGGTATGGCCAATTCAAAGTGATGTAGCTGACTGTCTGGAAACGATTAAAGCCGCCACAAGGATGAAGTCATGCTAAGTACTGAAGATGGTCTATGACATTTTAATTATTAAAATTTTCAAAACTCAAGCTGATGAATACAAAAACATGACTTTAAGTAGATTCCTTACTTTTCTTGCTCTAAACTATACTTCTCTTTTAAAACGTGCTTTTAAAATAACGCCTCCATTATCTTAAGGGACGTTTCACAATATATTTACAAAATTGCAGTGCCCTTAGGTTACCTGGCTCACGTTTTTTCCTCACGTCTGGGCTCTTAAGTGAGTTTTACATGAACGGTTCCTGACACATTGAGATTGTTCTCAAAGCTCTTCATCGGAGACTGAGTAGATGTCCTTTCCTAGCTGACTACAGACTTTATTTACATCTGGGCTAAACGTCCACTGCGGTAATCTGAGTGTACTCCCTGGCTCTATGGCCTCAGAAGAGAGAAATGATCCTCAATGGTCATCAATCACCTCTAATATACAAAAGCTACTACTCAGGATGAGTGAAAATAATCATCCAGCTTCTACTCAAATAAATCATAAAACATATGATTCTAACATGTAAAAGTATCCAGATATAGAACCCAGAGTTTAATTTTATAGTGCATTTTAAATATGAAAAGCAAATTTAATGTACTTTATTGAATACAGGAGTATCTAAATCAAGCTGCTTGGCAAACAGCTGGATCATCTCACCCTGGCTCCCAACTACTAATGACTACTAATGCCAAAGTTATTGAGTCTTTAAATATTTTAAGTGTAGTAGGGAGTTAGAGATGGTTTCCATGTCATCATAGTACAGCTTGATATTATTTCTAAAAGTTACCCTCCTTTTCAACATCTGCTAGTAATGTTGATTAATAGTGACAGTAATCCAAAATTATTCCCATGATTCTTCCTAAGTTTAAGAAATGAGTACTGGAGAAAAGTGAAAGAGGGGAAGAATTTCCTTTATTTCTGGGTTTCCATCTAAAATGGCAGTGGATGGTCATATCCTTAAGTCTTTGGTTGAAAATAGGCAAATTATAACCCCTCCCAAAAAACTGGTCAATGTTTTTTTCTGCCCCCTTAAAAGAAATATTCAGAAATTATAAAACGAAACAAGTATTTATTTTGTTTTATTTTATTTTTTTTGGCTGTGCTGCCCGGCTTGCGGGATCTTAGTTCCCTGACCAGGGATTGAACCCGGGGCCCGGCAGTGCAAGTGCTGAGTCCTAACCACTGGACCGCCAGGGAAGTCCCACCGTATTTTAATTTATTTTAATTTGGAGGATAATTTGGAACTATTTTATCCCAAGCAACATAGGGTCCATTATACTCAATTAGATACACAGGAACATTGTGCATAATGATTATCTGTATGCTCACTAACCATAAATTCTGTGAGGGCAGATGCAGTGTCTGCCTTGCTGAGTGGCATTCTCTGTGTACACAACAGGTGATCACAAAGTATGTGCTAAATGAACAAGGGAGCCAAACAGACTTACAAAAATGAAAAACACAGTTGATAAGTGTGAGCACATGAGAATGTGTCTTGCGGACCTCCAACTAGATGAGAGGAATTGACCAAGGGCCCCAGCTGCTGGGCTCTGAAATCCACCCTCTTACTTGGGCCAGTGCCTTGCTTCCCATGGGCTGTTCCCAGCCAACAGCTGATCATAGCAGGGACTCTAAGGCAGACCCATCCTTTGGAAACATGGGACTCCTCTGATGGATGACAGACTCATGGGCTCCCCAAAGACTGTTTAACCTTTGTTGACTGCACAGAAGTCTAGGATGCTTCTGTCTAACTTTCCCTCCCTCTCTCCTTCACCTGAAGGCAGAGCTGCATGGCATCTGATGGCTCTCCCAGTCTTGCCAAGCTCTCTCCACACGTTCTCTTTCACAAGTGTCCCCTTAATAAAATCCTCACATGGTTAATTTTGTCTTGGGCAGTGGCTTCTTGGAGGACCCTGACTAACATACTAAGAAACTTCAAGATTGAGTAACTCTCTGGAAAACTACTAGTTCCATTTTAGCATCAATTTTGCTATAAGTTAATATACCATATTACAATATAATAATATAGTACATAACATTTTGTTGTAAATTCATATACCATACCATATGACCATAAATTTTTAGTCTCCTTTGAGTTACAAATGATTTGAATGTAATATTAGTCCTTGGTCAAGATCCACACCTTAGGCATGTACCAAACAAATTCTTACTTTTGAACTTGAATCTGAATTTTCAGCATGAGTGACATGCATTTTAATAACACTCTGTTCTTGAATGAAAACATTAACATCTTTAACTCCTCATTAATCTGCGATATTCATTATAAAAAGGGAGACAAATATTTATATAATGAGTGCTATTATTCTACTGTTTGAGTAATACAAGCCTCCTCATAAAATGCAGATGAGTTTCCCAATTCTTTTATAATATATTTGACTTACTTCTATTCACACAAAATATTTTCATCAGCAACTCTGGCATTAAATTTGAAGATGTTATTTCTTCAAAAATATGATTTTATCAACATTATGCATAATTGTTAGAATTTCCTATCTTGCATTTTACATTTTTATGTAAAATGCCTCATCTCAGACCTTGCTAGACTGAGGAGCTCTTGAAATCGGGATTGGTTATAATTATCTGATTTTTTAATTACTGTAGTTGAATTTATGTAACTTATACTATGAAACTCACTTGGGATATTCCAATTAAGCTTCCAAGTATCTAAGTAGTACTTTGCACATATTTTTTGTCTCCACTATAGCATACTGGAAGAACAATGCAATTGATACTTCCCCTGCTTGTTTGGAGAATAAGAGCGTACAACACCGGTGCCTATCATAGTACTAGAAAGCCTATAAATATTTACCAACTTAACTATTAACCTTCTCAAGGGCCGATATTTTGATCATTCACCCACAGGTCTGATCAAACATTCTCAAGATTCGGAGATTATGTACAGGGAATGCAAGAAATGGTATATCAAGGTATAAGTAACTGAAAAGGTCAAAAAAATAAAAGATTCCATTCATTATCTTGGACAAAATATTCGAGGTTAGGGTCAAATATCAAACTAGGAAGGAAAACCAGACTACAGAAAGTCTCCCACCCCCACTTTTATAACTAAAAAGAAAATCCCTCTTAAAATGTACTGCCCCTCTTTCCGTTTAGTCCTTGCTGGCAAGTAGAAAGAAAAGCGCACATATTTTGATGTTAAAATGGCAAGAGTATGTTTCTACTTCAGTGCTATTATCAGAAGTAACTAGTGAATAGAAATAAGAATTATAAGGCATTTAGATAGACACTGGGTTATAAGTCATCGGGTTCTAGCAGGAGTGGCTGGCCACTGCATCTCAACAAGGCAAACAGGATCCAGGCCACAACCTAAAGCATGTTCACTAAGCAGCAGAAAAGCAATTGCTTCCTCCTCCGTTTTCTTTTAGATCTAATCCTAGTTTTATCATTAGATGATGGTTTATATATTTGGCAGCTGACTGATACACAGTCTGTTATTTCTACTTTTATTTGATATTCTTGAAGTGTGAGGGCAGTACCGTGTTTCATTACGCTGGACTGACGCGTGGCACACGCCAGAGTGGCATTACTATCCAAGTAGCATGCTTGCTCATCTTGCAGAATGTCCCTACTCACGATTACGTATACCCCTGAGAAAGTACAGCTTCTGCCTTGATTATCATTCACTTCAGAAATGAAATTATGCAAGAGATTTCTTTTGGCATGATGAATTTGCATGTGGCGTGTGTGTGTGTGTGTGTGTGTGTGTCTGTGTCTGTGTGTGTGTGTGTCTGTGTGTCTGGCGTATGACTCTTCTGGTCCATGTTTATGCATCATGCTTAGGCGAAAGGCCATTCCTTTTACTCACCTAGAATCCTGCCCAGTACAAGGGATCTGACCGCACTGAGTTCTGTACCTGATGCAAGGTGGACTTGTCTCCTCGCTTTCCCATCAATCTATAAAATTGGTACATGAGGTGCAAACATCCAAACGGATGCCGTTGTTGAGAAGAGGACAGGAGGCAAAGGAAGACAAAAGAAAATGATAAAATAGGCAATAGTTAATATGGCCCCAAAGATTGAGGAAAACAAAGTTTAAAGAGTTAGTCATTTATACAGGTGAATATTATTTTCTAAACTATTTCTGTGCACCCTCAGATACCAGTGCACCCCACCTTCTATCCCCTTATATCACTTTATTTTTCTCCACTGTATAAGAAAGCCAAAATGGGGAAAACCAGCAAAAAGATACAAGCTATTCTCATCTTGATATTTTTACTTAGCTGGGTATTTTCACTTGAGTCATTCAGCTAAGAAATTTTCCTCTACCTAGAGGGCTGAAATATTAGTGCTTTTCTTCAAAAGCTGGTAGAGTGAATAATTCAACTTTCTCTGCTGTAATTCACATCATTTTAAAATTTATTCTGATATTGCAATCATTAATTTCTGTGCTAGAATTATGGTTGCATGTATACCCATCTGAAGTAAACTGGTTTCATTAGAGTAGCAATGGTCTTACCAATAGCATAATATGCTAAACTAGAAAGTATTTCCCTCCTGAGTAAAGCAAAACAAATAGGAAAGTTTGGCAATTTTAAGTATCAAATATTAATAATATTTTGGACAGAATCTTATTGCTTAAAAAAACTGAACACGTCTGATGGTCTATGATCTATCCAAGAGCAGCAACTGAAAGGATGTCTTTGTTTAATCTATCCATTATCCAATTTCTGCTGTAGGTCCTTCTTGCCAGGGAGCATAATTTCAACCATTGCTTCTGTTGCATTTTCTCTATTACCTCCACAAAGACCACTGCTTCTTCCCTGTTAATCTTTACGTGGTGAAGCTGTCCATCAGCCATGTTTTTGAAATCAAAGTTAACAATGTCGGGTTCTTGATGTCTATTTAGCTTGTACCTGATCTGCAAACTTCCTAAAGTAGGGGGGAAAAGTTATATTTTAGTTAAAATTGTATTTTAAAAACGACTTAAAAAAACTCAAGAGTCCTGTTTTGATATTTATTTATTTCTGAGGGAAAATTCACAGTAGTTCATTTGGACATACCCTTTCCTCATAATCCCTAGAAGTCAGTTTCCGTGTGAAATTGCACTATTTTCAAAATCAAGAGCAAATGTGCTGCGAATAAGCAGGCTCTTTCCTGCAAAATTTTAATTTGTCAAATATGTGAGCAAGCATTTGCAAATCTCTGTACTAGCCTCTAACTTAAAAAGTAAGATTTAGTATATTATGAAGCACCAAACTACCGTGGAATATTGCAATAACGCTGTTTCTATCATCTCATCTTTCAAAAAATATATATCTACCATTCCTGAAATGCAACTGATGAATGGAATTATTATAAGCAAACACTACTCACTTAATTGCCTGCAAAGATGTCAATAAATTTACTTCACAGGATATCTTCCAGTTTAACAGAGAAAATGTCCTAATATATGTAGATAAGCTTCAAGCTCAAAATGTATACAGTGAGGAGAAATATATTTATTGGACAATATTATTTTTATTTTGGTGTTCAGTGACCTTGGGCCATATTTGATTTAGTTGAAATGATATATTCACATGTTTGTATGTTCGTTTGTTTTCCTCACCCAGAGGATTTACTCATAACATTTTTATCTCTAATCCAGACAAAGGGAAGAGAACAATAACAGTAAGTGGTTTTCTGTAGCACACACGTCCTAAGCCACATACCATTACCCTACATCGATGTACTAGCATTTCCCGTGACTACTTTATGGCCGAAAATCAGAACCAACAGATTATTTTGTGGACGTTTTCTTACACATAATGCTAGTTTGTTAACGTTCTCTCAAAACTTCTCTACTTTGATTCAAAGGAAATTACTTGTTATGTACAAATAGGCATCTTATTTCAAAATGAACCACAAAACTGATACTGATAATGGAAGAGTAAAGTGATCCTAGCAATGATAAAATATAATAAATATTTTATCTACATAAATAAAAATTCACACTGATTGCGTTAAATTACCCAAATTATAAAGCGATACAGGCATTTTAAGTGTTTTAAATAGTCCTTTTAGATTAAGCTGATAGGACAGGACTGAAAACACAAAACTGAATACACAGGACAGGCACACTTCTTTTCCTGTTTGTAGTTTGAGCAGCGGGAGCAATGAGAAGGATCCACGTTGTTCCTGACCTAATGTTCTAACCCAGTTTTCCCTCGTCTGAACAGCACTCACCATTTTTGGCAATGATAACCGAAAGGTATTCTTTATAAAAGGAGTTGACGTAGAGCAGCAAGCTCGGGGTCCGTGTGGTGCGGAAGCTAAACTTGATCGTTTCCTTGCTTAGCCTCATGTCACCGTGAAATGAAGCCGCGTGGGAGCTGGAATTTTTACTTAGGGAGTAATTTTCTTGAAAATTGTAAATCACAGATGAGCCAGATCCAAAATAGGCAGAAATCTCTGAAATGATAAGCACATTTTACATTAAAAAATTTAAGAAACAAGGATGTTGTCTCGGTTATACTGATACTTTTCAAATTTAAAAAATAACTATCCAAACTTTTAAAAATCATTTTACTTACACAAGATTAATATCCTAAATTCACACATAAACACACACACACACACACACAAATAGATTTGTATAAAAGTGAAGAAGGTGGTGGGAGAGGTTAACTAGCTCGGGATCCCAGAACTCTGCTTTCCTCCATTACTATACAGGGCAGTTGTTGAACGTGAGCTTCAGATGGTGCTCACAGATAACTGTAGCAACATCTCCACTCCCTCAGGGCTTTAGGTTTTTTGCCTGTTTATTATTTTTACTATGTATAGATACACGTTTGAGATCCTACATAACATGTGGATGCAGAATAACATTCCTGATTACACTTAGCAAGATGAACTGGAAAGCATTTAGATCCAGAAAATAAAGGCATCCTCTTATAAAGACATGAGGATGTAAAGACACAGGTCTTAGTTCTAACTTTAAACGCGAGAAGCATAGAATGGTAGCAGCAGTGATTGATTACCACAGGTTGATTTCAAATGATAACTTATTCCTGATAAAAAGTAGATGACCTGAAGAGTGCACTTTGGCCAACTTTCCATTAAATAATCTCAAAGGCTTTCATTGCAAATCAGGGACTGATTCAATTTGCAGCCAGTTTTCGTTAGCCTCCTTCAGGTAAAGGTTCAGTAGCCCAGAAACACTTAAATAAAGCAACTGAATTAAACTGGTTGACATTCTTCTATGAGGAACTATAGCAAACATTTGTCTATTCATGGAAGTCTGTTCAGAACGCTGAGTACTACACTCAGTTCGTTCCTTCTTCCATGACACGGATCAGTGAACAAGACCAGCTGAAAAACAGTCCACTGTTTCACTTCGCCAACAGACAGTAGGCATTTCACAGAGCAAAACGACTGAGTATCTCTATTTTGTTACACATCAATACTGAACGGAAGCGTTATTTATATTCCTGGAAATAATATTTGTTTGGGAAAACAACAAAGCTTCCTAAATGTCTTTGCATTGCTGACCATCTTCAAAAATAACAATAATGCTTTTAATGATTTGAAAAATGGGAACTGCCCATGGGACTGGTTGTTGACACCCATATTACTTAAGAGCATTAGCTGTAGATAGAAAAGATCAGACTGCGCAGCCAACACTCTACAACACCTAGAGGCGACTATTACAGGGTTTACCATCGATAAACACGGTGTTCAAAGAACCGCGGCAAATATTTAAGTAATGAAATGTCATTGGCATAAAATAGGCCATTTGCCAAAAAAAATTCAGAAATGGAAATACTTTTGTTTCAAACAGCTACAGAGAAAAAGAACTGTGGGAGGTTTTATTCACGTTCGATTGTCTTGCTGCTGGGGCACCCACGTCACACTCACCGTCTGAGCAGAACGGCCCTGCGTATGCAGAGGAGGTGCAGTCACAGGAGAAGCCGCTGGGCTTTTCCCTGCACTTCCCGCCGTTGTGGCACAACTTCCCGTAGCTGCTGCAGTGCCCTCTGCAGCCCGGCTCCACTCCCGGAGTCACCTTGGCTCTTTCTTCCAGGTCCAGGGCCATTCCGTTCAACTGCAGAGACCGAATGCATCCCAGAAAGCCCCTCTGTCGGGTGGCCGTTCCACCTAAAAGGGAAATACTGCAAATGCAAACACGTTCCTAGGTGTTTTGTTCAGGATTTTAAGACCACACAAAACTGAGGCCTCACGGAGGGCGGCCAAAATCATGGCCTTAACAGAGAACCACTGGAGTCTGAAGAGCCAATATACTTTCAGAAGCACGATTTGTGACAAAATAGTAGAAGAATTCAAAAAGATAAAACATTGATTCACGTTTTTTTCCCCCAAAGGTTGAATTTGTTATAGATTTGTTTTCTAAAAGAGTTCTATTAAACTTTAAATTGGAGACTTTTTTAAAATCAGTCTCTTTATTTTAAAGAACTTAAAGGCTCTTTCATTCAAAATAACAGTGATATGCATTGATATTCTTATGTAGAAACTAACCTTTTCCTTTCAATTTTAAATAAGCATATATTTGTGGGTAAGTGTGGTTCGTCCTTCACACTGAAACCTGATCCTGATGCCGGGACAGTTTTAATTTAGTGAGAACTATGAAGGAATCCTTGAGTTTTTCTAACTTGACTGTGCGTTGATGTGATCTTTTGGTTGTTATCTTTTCATCAAAAACACACAGCATCAGTTTGAGCACCAGAGTATTTGCTTCTGTCAGGCATATTTCCCAGTGAATTTTTTCTAAGTGTTGGACCAATGTTCATTGTTAGAGATTCTCAACGAAATCAGGAAAGGGGATTAATGAGGACACACAGTGGTATAACATTTATTGAATAATATATAACAACATGTATTTACCAAGTCACCCTTGAAGAGGTTTACAGTGTTTGGGTGGAATCAGACCCTGCTATTCTAAGGCAGAGGTTCTCAAACGTTAAGGAATATGAGTACTACATGGAAAGGCTTCTTAAAATACAGGGTCAGGGGCTTGTCCCAAGAAATACTGATTGTGTGGACCAGAAAAAAAGGCTGTGAATCTAAACGGTCAACAAGCACACAGGTGAACCTGATGCAGACAGTCACTTAAAGCACTGTCTTAATGGGAATGTAAGCTCTGGATGCACTTGCACATACACTGGTGCCCAGGAACACCATACATTAATGCTCAGAATTTGAAGGAGGAAAATAGTGTCCTAATCTAAATAATCTGGGTGGTTTACCCAGAGACAGTTAGGTGGTCTTGGGGCCTCTCAAAAGGAGCTTCATCTTTGAACAGACGATGTTGCCTCACCTCCAGGATCCCATACCTGCTCTGTACCTGTACTCTCTTCCCAGAATGTGTTAACTCTCCCTACACGCCCAACCCTAACTTCATTTAGCTAGTTCCTCATCTAGCCTCATTTACCTAAGGTCTCCTATTCTCAGAGATTCAACAGGTTTTTTGGTTTTGGTTTTTTGTTTATTTTTTGGTATTTCAGAACCAAAATTTGGCCAGAAAGGCCCCAAATAAGTACGTCTTTGTCACCATCTAGCAAGCTTTACTTCTGTACAGTGTTCCTTGTATATTATCAGTGTATCTCCAGCAAAATACACATTCAATAAGGGCTATTTCAATCACACTATATCCCCAAAACAAAGAACAGTGCCTGACACATAATAGCTGTGCAACTATTATAATCATCTATAATTATAATTATGTATAATTATAACTAATTATCAATTAATATTGATAATAATTATTACTTCTCAATGAATTTACTGTTAGTAAATAATTAACACACTCATTCACTAAACCAACTGTACCTTAGGAGTAGTAGATGGGAGCTTGGTGCTTCAAAAGTTGAAGAGAGGTACAGCCTTTCCTCACAGGGATGTTTGGGTCCCTGGGACTGAGATTGTCAATAAAACTCAATAAATATTTCTGAATCAATTAATTCTATGTTTTTGGATAATGAAACACCATGAAAAGGACAATAAAAGAATTTCTGAGAATTCTGAACTCACGGTACTAATGCTACTTAGTCTTATATTTCAAATGACTGTATTTAAATATCTGTATTCAAATGGCTTCAGTTGACATAATTTGTGTCTTTTCAATGAAGAATATGAAAGTCTTAAGGGTGTGGGTCATATTTTCTATTTATAAATCCAGATGAAGTATGGTACGAAGCCAGACATCTTACAATTCCAGTTTATGTGGGCAAGGAAGAGAAGGACTTGCTTTTATCCCAGAGTTTCAGAATTGCTGACACAAATTGTTTCATCCGTCCTACATTTACTCAATCTCCTGCCATCCTTGAAGTCTCTCTTCTCCCCTTACCTTGAGGACATCTTTTCTCTTCCTTCCACATCAAAGCTGCTGCTAACTCAACTCAGTAAGAAAGTCTAGGGCTCAGTCAAGTCTGTGACAGAGATTCTTTCGGCATCCTTGCTGGAGTTTTCTTTCCTGGGAAAGGAAGGCAGCCTGCAGCCTTGGTTTTAGCTTTGGCCCAGGCACTCGTTGGAGGAGGGCCAGATACAGTGAAATCTGGATTAGAGGTGTATTCCTGGTGTATTTCATGGACTTCGTGTTACAGTATTTTAAACCACAGTGTAGAGTTTATAGTACACAGTAACGTTAAATCATGGCCTGTTATGCATTTGTCACTCTGAAACATCTACAGTCTCTCTGATTTAGGGGTTTGTCTCATTCTACCAGTGACATAATGATAACTAAATAACCCAGAGTCCAACAACTGAATAATCCATTTTCATTGGTTCCAATTCATTCATTCTTGTTTGTTTTCTGCTGTTTTGTTTCAGATGATGAGGAACTAGAGGCATAGAAAAGTCCAGGGGCTAGCCCATGGGCACAGCTGAGAAATTTTAGAATAAACACGTTTAGTCTGAGGCAGAGTTAAGACTAAAACCTACAGTTGGCCTTTCGCTACAAGGCCGCCCCTTTCCTCTCCATATAAGAATATGGTCAAAGAAGAAAACTTCCATTTTCTTCTCCTCAGATCACTTTTGGTTTGAATGGCATTTCAGTTCTGCAAGCTTTATTTAGCAGCTCTTTGCTGGACACTGTCTGACATTGGAGGTACAGAGTTATATGCAACTAATCGTGGTCTCAGAGATCTCACAGTCTAGTAATGGATTTAGACAGACGTGAGCACAACATGGTGTCAGTGGCAGAAATAGATACCCCGTGGAGAGGAAGGTCAGAGGATGGGGATATTAACAGGTGAAAATACACATGTAGACATGTGAAATACATGCCTAAAGAGCATTCGTAATAGTGAGACGAAAATCAACAGTTTTGTAAACAGGACTTCTTAATTCCATACTTTTAAAGAGTTAATGGTTGCCTAATCAAACAGTTTAAAACTACATTTTTAAATTACCAAAAAAATGTAATGTCTAATTAGATATAAACATTTGCAGCACACATGTATTGAGGATTTTTACTTTACCATTAGGTTTCAAGTTAATAACCTTTTATTTTAAGATGTAACTGTTCAGGAAAACATGACCAATGTAAATAGGATTGGGCCTGAAAGCTTAATTAAAGATTCCAATGACTTTTCTGGGTTAGAGTATGTCCAATTAAAAGGAGTTGCAGTTTGATTAATTGATTCTGGAGGTTTCTGCTGAGCTATTGTGTTTGGAACTGTCTTCCAATTAATTTTCTATCAATTTACCTGCCATACTATATCAGATATAATGGATTCTGTAACTTCACAAACACTGAGTATTCTGTGAAACAAATACCCAACACTTCTACGTGGATGAATGTAACTGAACCTGTTCCCTTACATAACAGTATTGGGATCCTGCACCTAAATAAGTGCGCAAGGTGCTGCGTAGAGACTGAGCCCAATCCCTTTATCACATTCCACACTCTCAGGAAGTTAGACTAAGTGACAGATGCTACTGTCACAGAGTACAAGCTGGCTCTTTCCTCTGCCAATTTTCCACTACTTTTGTGGCAGGAAGACCTTTCATTTTTTAATGGCAAATTATTTATGTGCTGTGCTTGAATATTACTGAGGATTAACTGGGAACAACTGTGTGATTTGCCCAGGGGCCTTAGAGGAAAAAAGAAATCAAGATCCCCACACTTCTCTTCAAAATCCAAAGTTACAGAAGCTTGTCAGAGTACAGGGGTTCTCTCTGACCAGGGCGCTGTGCAGAGAAAGGCAGGGAAGGCCCTGATCATGGGTCACCTGGGGGCAGGGAAGTGACTGGGCATGAGGGCTGGGCCACAACCGAGTCAGGGGACTGACGGGAAAAGCGGTCCTCTGTACGTCACGCGTTGGACCTTCAGTCCTGTCCTTCCCAGCCATCCCCTAGGTCTGGGGAAGATGCAGCCCTGCAGCAATGATGGTATCAGTCAGTGTAGAAAGCTGTGAGCCTGGAAGCCCAGCTATAATTTTGCCATGGAATGTTCCTCACTGAGCAAAGCCCTGGCCGGGCTGGGAAGAGGAGGACTGTTTTCCCTCACGTTTAAAGAACGATCATGGTTGAAAGAGGCAGGTGGTATAAGCAACCGTGTCACAGGCAGAAAATTCAGTCACTTTTCCCTGAACCAGAGTCAGTGGTAAGCACACGTCCCAGTGGTAGTGGCAGCAGGGAAAAATGGGTCTACTCAGACTTAAGGCCACAGCACTGTCTGGTTTGACCATACTAAGGTCTATTTCAAAGAAATGAATGTTGGTGGTATTAGTCATATTCTCTGATTTCAAGAGATCCCATCTGAATTCTGATTTTAGTCAACAGTCACTCAGATTTGCTCGCTAGACACAGAAAAGTACACTGGGAGCTTCTTTGGCTAATCATGAAAAAGACATCTCGAGGAGGGGAGAAGAAAATAATTGAAATAAATGATATGATTACATTAAAGAGAAATGTGACTTTTATTGCACTGCACTTTGGTAATGAGGGAACATATTTACGGCTACAAAAGAAAATTAGTCTGTAATAAAAATTATTCAAACATAAAGTTGTTTGGCATGCTCTTCCTGTAACTATATTTTAGCCTATCAAAAACAAACCGAAAGCAAAAAGAAAAAAATCTAGAATATATTATAATTGAGAACTTCTGCTCATCAAAAGACACCATTACCAAATGTGAAAATGCAATCCACAGAGAAAAAGGAAAATATCTGTAGTGAATTTACCTGAAAAGGACTCATCCAAAATATATAAAGAATTCTACAATTTGTTTTTAAAAGAGGACAACCCTGTAAAAATGGGCAAGAGATCTGAAGAGCCACTTCATAAAGGACGCTGCCCAAATGGCCAACAGAGATTTGGTAGAGTCTCCTGATGCTTGGCATACGCTCATTCCTGTGACCCAATAACTCCATCCCACGTACACAGCCCACAGATACACAAGCATATGTTCACCAAAAGACCAGCACAACGATGTGTTTGTAATATGCAACTTTGAAAGTATACAAATGCCCATCAACAGTAAATAAATATCTCTGTACTGGCACTGCCAGTGTCCCAAAAGCTCCCCAGGCCATATGAGTGTGTAAGCAGGTTGAAAACCAGCTTTCAGAGCTTCAGTATGCTTAGAGTTCAGCATTAGCCTTTGAGTATGGCATTTAGAGATTGTTTGCTCTTGATACTTAATAAATATTTGTAGGTTTGATGCAGTTCAAATGCAATGTAAATGACTTGTGAGTCTACGTCAGGAGTCCTTACTTCTCCTTCGGGCCCTGGTCCCAAAGTATCGAAATGAAGTCCGCCCCGTTTAATAACCTGTCAGTGAAAAATTTAGGCTGCAAACAAAAATTTTAGAGCTGGTTGAATGAAAATCAATTCAAGGCTAATTTAAGACGCTTCTAAGAAAAATGCTGAGTTTACAAGCCAAAACAGAAAATGACCACTGTCACAATTCAGCTTAAAAAAATGACTGATTCTTTTCTCTGCCTCATTTCCGTGGTTGGAGCATGTCTGTGGGTGTAAAACACCCACAGCAGTGACTCTCAACATTGAGTCCTCAGTGTTTACAAGGTCAAGGGCATATGTTAATCACACCCATCAGCGTCATGTTGCTAAACTTCTTTTTGAAGGTAGGGAACAGCACCTCTGAATAGGACTGTTTAACTAAGATAGGTCGTAAATCACACACATACAAAAAAGGACAAAGCGAGAGAATGTGAAAAGGTTGGTGAAGACCCAGTGCCATAATTTAGAACAAGAATAGAGAAAGATGGGCTACAAATAGGAGGGGAATCATCATTTTTACACTGAAAAGCAAGGTAATGGTTGAGATTAATTGGGGGAAGGGAAGATGTTCATTGCATTGTCACTACTGTTCTTCATCTGACTACCACACTACATTAATGTTAACTTTTTCATACGAGGATTTCTGTTCATTATTTTATTACTCCTTCACTTCGCATGCCATCCTACAGTTTAGATTAGTTGAAGACAGTTGTGCCAATATTGGGAACTGCAGGGATTGTTAAAGTCCTTCTGTTATAATTCTGTGGTGTAGGCTAACACCAGCTAAATCTCCAAAACTACCTATCATTTCCTTATTCCTATTTCAGCTGCCATATAATTGTTGCCCAGCTGAATCACGTTTTTAGTCATGCTTTCTATTTATTTTTACTGATTTTGTTCAGAAGTTAAAGCATTAGTCTTGCCTCAGAGTTTTACTCTGAGATGTGAACACACTTTATGATTGGTCTTTAGGGGACAGAGTGAAGCAAGCAATGGAGAAAAGCACACTGGATTCTTTCATGTTATCCTCTTGCGGCAGTCGCTTCTGAGAGACTGCCAAAAACTCTAATCTCAAAGTAACATGGACAAATATCATCAACATAGGTCTGGCTGTGGTAGCACAGGGAGCTGGACAGAATAATTTAATTCAAAATTAACATACATTCAAATATCTGCAACGTTCTACTTGTAGGTAAAAGTGTTAAAGATAGTATCTCAAACAAACAAATTTCTACATTATCGAAATTTCTACTGTTTCATAATTGTAGTACTATAAAATAACTCCATTTAGTATTTGAAATATTCCACAACAGGTTTAATGTTTTGTGCTATATTTGTTTACAAACAAGAAGGTGAATTTTTGGTAAAAGCTGCTAAATGCTGGGGTAATAACATAATCTAACTTTGACAGACTGATACTAACTTGGTCTTTCAGTTTTGCCCTGTAGTTATAAAAACTGTGTTTCCACATAATTTAAAACATCACCGTCATCACCATGTGTCTGAATTTAAACATTTTTATCAGGGAAAAGAAAGTGACGCTGAAAACTGTAGACTTACTCTTTGCAATTATCTCTATCTCATTCATTTGTCCTGATACCCAAACACAAATGATAGTCGTTATGCACGGCTGAAAATACTGATCAGTCATAATTATTTTTTAATATGGATGGGTGAACTACAAATTAAGCTCTTGAACCTGTAAGTAAGGGAAATGAAATTGCCCTTTAAAATTTTAACCAGAAAATCAATTATATTGGATTAAAGCAGAGCCAGTCACCCAAGGATCACTGGCTCTGAGAGCAGACTTAACTCCAGCACTTTGAAGGTATTAACACACGGGCAAACAGTTTCTAAGACAACGTCCTTCTACATGTGACGCGCTGGCACAGAACATATGAACAAAGCAGCCAGATTTCCTCGTGAGAGTGTGATTATGGGGCGGGTGGAACCTCATTGAAGGAGGTGGGATATTTTCTCTGGACTATGAAGAAAGACCAGGGGTCTTTTCCAGCCTGGCACAAGTGTGGTCTGTATTGTATATGTGGGACCAGGGAACAGCTTTAATCATGCTACAAGTTAGGATTAAGGAAGAAAACAAGAAAAGTTAACTTCAGGTGAAATTAAAGACTGAGAAATGATGTGAGTAACGCAAAGACCTTGCCAAAGGTTATTAGCAGGAGTAAAAAGAGTGAAACACTAACAGCGATAACCGACGCACTAGCAAGTGGTGTGCATCTCCATGTAAAATATGTCCCAACTCTCTTTATCACCATTTCCCCTTTAGCCCATGCCACCACGATCTCTCATGGGGACTGATGCCGTGGCCTGCTTCTACCCTTTCCTTCCATCCATTTTCCTCACAGCAGTAAGAGAGAACATGGAAAACGTAAATGAGACCATGCCACTCGTCTGACGCTTTAGAACAAAATCCAAATTCCTCACCATGGCCTTTGCACCATCCTCCTCTCACATCAATTCTCTCCTCAGCCACCATGACTTACTCCTTAACTCCTGAGAAGTTCATTCCCACCGCCTGGAATTCTCTTCCTTCGGATATTCCCAGGGTTCCCTCTTCTGCTTCATCTGGCCTCTGTTCCAATGTAAGGTCCTCAGAGGGGACTTCCATGAGCACCCTACTTGACATAGAAGCCCCCCAAACCAAACTGTTGCCTGATGCCTTACTTTACTTTTTACTTTATTGTATTTATCATTACCTGAAACTTTATATACATACACACACACATACAGACATATGTGTGTATGCATGCCTGTGTGTGTATATGTAAATTGTTTTTATATATATTTATATACATATTGTTTTTTTATTCTGTCTTCGTTTTTACTCTTTTATTGGCTGCCTCTTGTCTCTTCCACTGAAACATACTCTTATGAAGGCAGAGAACTACTTTTGGTCTCGGTAGTGCTACATTAAGCTAGCTAGTTTTTTACTACTTTTCACCCACTTTATGCTAATTCAGTATAACCTTTTAATTATAATTTAAATTCTATTGAATCTTCCCACAGGGGAAAGGTATTTTCATCTAGAAATTTAAAAAAATGCTGATTTGTTTGATAGTAATGTTGTAAATTGACAAATTACCATTTTGTCTTGTATGTATTATCCTATTAGCTTGGTTGGGGCCCTTTCCTAAGAGTGGTACACTCTTGCAGTAGAGGTGAAGATGAAAACAGACCCTTATGTGGCCTCTTGACAGCCAACAATGTGCCTCTACCTAAGGCTGCAAGCCTTTTTTTTTTTAACATGAGTCCATCTTTAATATTATCACATTAACCACTTCAATTTACTCAGTTACCTATGAGTAGGAAGGAGGGAACTGAATAAAGAGATTTTTATTAATAGATGTAACTTTTTATTCAGAGATCTTTCTTTCTGCCTTTCCTTTTTAATTTTCAGCAACTTTGACTTAAACATAAGAAAGATTTCAGTTTTTAAAACTTTCAAGTAACACAATCATCCTTGAATTTAACACATGTAGGAATGTCAAAAGCCTAACCAACTGCCTCATAAAGATGAAGTCTCTTAGATCTTATTAAAATTATAACACATGACTGATGGCAAAAGACTCAAGTCTGTTCGAACACACAGTTGTGTGTCATAATAGTACTTCTATTCATTACAACTACCTGAAACCAAATTAAGGCTAGGATTCCCATCAGACACAATATATAGTGACTCCATTTCTATGAAGTTAAAATTCATACGAAGAATGAAAGGTCATGCACAGGCAAACTGCAGCAGATTTCACTGAAAAATTCGAGGACTGTTTCAGCCTTCTCAATTTCTAAGAATAGTAAGGCTATTTCCTAGATCCTGACAGATTTGAAATTGCCATACCTTTTCTTGTGGCCATCTCTTATTTTTCGTAACTCAAGAAATATCTATGCCAATTTCCCGACTGAGCTCCTAGCATGTTATTGAAAGAAAAGTTATGTATTTCTTTTCATGATTTCTTTGTGATTTCCATACCCTTAAATAAGCTTCATCCTTTGCAGTTAAAGAGAATAAAACAAGGCTGTTAATCAAGAGAAGATGTAATGGGGATCTGATGAGAATTTTGTCCTAAAACATAACTCTTACAAGTGCTTGAAATATAACTTCTGATAATTTACAATTTATCCTGCTTGACAGCATTGCTGTGTCCTCATTTACACTAAAATGTATGAAAAGTGATCAAGGCATAATTCCTTGAACTTCACGGTCAATAAGTTCTGTTAAGTAATTAGCAGAGATGTAAAATAAAACAAACACACCCAGAAGGATTCTGCTATCAAGTCTCTAAAATACCAAGTGAATGTATTTAGAAAATAAAGGAACAATGTTTGGATATAAATATGAAGTAGGTGGTCACAAGACATGAGAAAAACAGGGAAAATAAGGGACACCAGAAGAACTGGTAAAACTGGTCAAATCATGGATCCTACACACTTTGCTTGTGCTTTTTTTTTTTTTTTTGCCCTGCTATTGGCCTGTTTTACACAGGGGTCACTGGTTGGCATCAGCTGGATTTACAAGGAGGGTTCTTCTACTTCCTGGGGAAAAGAGGTAAACATTTCCAATATTATATTAAAGATATTAATATTAAAGAAAAACTGAAACGAGTCACATAATCTGTAATAATAAGAATGTTTGTGTTAAATTTATACAGTGCTGTATGTCAATTATATCTCAATAAAATGGGAATGGAATAAAAGAATGCAGGTTTAGGCATCAGTCAAACACAAATTTGAATTTCATTTATTAGGTGGATTTCTGAAGACAGGTCATTTCAGCTCCCTGAAACTCAGTTACCTCGTCTGTAAAACAGAGATAATACCCATTTCACAGGTCGGTTACGAGGAAGTAATAGAACACCTGGCGCAGCCTGGAACATAGGTTCTCAATAAACGGTGATTTGGTGGTGGTGTTATCATTATCTTATAGTTGGTGTTATATTTTATTTTGGCCCATCTCTGCACTTACATCATGCAATGAAAGACAAACTCCCTAAAAGCAGGACTTACCCACAAAGAGCTGACTGTTGAGCTGCAGGAGGACATGCCCATCAGCCGGAGCGGGTTGCGTCCTTGGTGAGAGCTGATCCACTTGAACAGATGCCTCTTTCGTGTTCCTCTCAACCCTAACGTGGTGCCACTGGTTGTCGCTGAAGTGAGTGGGTGACTGCACCGAGATTTCAAAAGGCCCGTTCCCCACATCGAATGAAAATGTCACGACTGCAGGAGCTGGAAATGTCAGACATGAAGATCGTTCACGTTAGTCCCCGTGGTGGAGAGCTGAGTCTTCAATATACTCAGGAATAGCACCATAGCATCAACGGTCACTAAACATGAAGACAATGGTTTGAACCCTATGGAAGGAACCATTGATGTCGGCACAGAATAGATGTGGAATGAGACAGTAAAATACATTTGTACTTTGGGGAAAAAAATGGATTCTAAGAAATTCATCACCAGAGTTAATTTTTCATGGTGATAAAAATGAAAGCTATTTAGCCAGGGCAAGAAAACTAAACAGCATCTGGCATTTTATATAAAAATAATTTTGACAGTGATTCAAAATTTATTTAATTTCAAAAGCATGCAATATACATTTGATATCAAAATGCTAATAGCAGCCTAAGAGGATATCAAAACAATACAGCTGGTTGATTTAATTAAGTAATTTTGAAATTAACTGAGAATTTGGATTTTTAAAAATTTTTAAGTTTTTGAATTTAAAAGACTTAAGTTGGTTCTAGAGAAGACTAGTAATTTCCCCAAATTATTATATATGTTAAATATCAAGTAAATTTCTTGCAAAAACGCTATCTTAATATCAGTTTTTTTCAAAAGGACACAATGAAAAGATTCAGCTGATAAAGTAGAAACATAGTACTTTAAAAATTAGTTAAAGAATTTACTCCTAAATAGAATCCCATAGACTTCTAAGGAAAAGAAGACTTACAGCGTAGCTCTATCCGTATAAAATCAGTAATCCCCAGGTTCTCTAAAAATACCCCAGATGAAGCTGTTGTCTTAAAAAAGAAAGACACGTCTGCACTAAGTTCTCCGTGGAAAGTAGGAAAATGAAGGTATGAAGCCTCAGTATTGAAGGAAGCTGAATTCCAAAATAACCCTGTTTTTTTTTAAAGGGAAAAATAAGAAAGGAAAAAAAATTCATAAAATAAATGACATAATTACATTTTCTTTTCTTTTTTTTTTTTGCAGTTTTACTCTTAAAATATTGCTAATTTATACAAACCTGCTTTTCTTTCGGCTGTTAATTATACAGTATACAAGACGTGAAAACATGATTGGAGATTTTACAAGGGTTGAAATTCTGGATTCCTTCCAACATGGGAGAGGAATAACCACTGCAGTAACAGTCTGAAAGTTATATTTCATATAAGAAAAATAACCTGCAGCCTAAATACCAAAGCATTATGATAAGATCTACCAAACATTAATAGACATTTTTTTATAACTTGAAATTTTAAACACCTACATTACTTTGAATAACAAAAACTCTACAGAAGCTCAAAGTGTTTTTTGTTCTAATACTTCTAACGTACCTTACAGAGTTACACCACCAACTAACTGTTTTCATTAATGGGTTTTGTGATTTTCTAAACTGAGATTGGCAGTCAAAATATTCTCATCTAATTAAAGATCAAGACACTACTTACTCTGTGCTATGCTGATATGCTCATGAAAATGCACTTTTCATTCAAAACTATGTTTTATTTTGCTTATAATAGTGAAGTAGGAAAAGGGTTCTCAACATTTTTTTAAATGCTCAAAATAAGGAGAAAATGTTTAAAAACTGTAGTATAAAGTAAGACGTCTACAAAAATTATGTGGACTATAAAGTAAATTATAATTTCTGTCCAAAATACAACTTCTTATTTTCACCTTCCCATTCATTTTTTTGGTTACATCTACAAGTTTCTACAAGTTTTCTTTTGAAAAAAATATTCTCGGTCTTATAAAAACAAAGCATGGAAAAGAAAATACACATGCAGTGGCATGAAGTGACGGAAGTGAAATCCAACTGGATATACGTGGTTGATGAGAAGCATTATCGGAGAAATGAACTACGTGTTGCCGCTGCCACCAGCAAGTTGTCGACACATCAAAAATAAATATACATCTTCAGTTTTAAGCAATAGCCATCATATGTACTCACAACACTGAATGAAATTCTACTAAATTATCTTCCTGGAAGAAAGACATATTGATCCTCTGAAGTTAGAACACAGGAATTTCAAAACAATGTTTTGTTATGTTAGCAGAGAACAGATACCTCGTTAAGTTAAAAGTCACGAACTTGACTTGGCTTCTATTTGTTCCTTAGATTATGATTTATTTTCTATAAATTCTGGATCCAAACAACCAGTGCTTACATCTATTGTATTTTTTCCTGAATTTCCTATGGACCTGATTCAAAAGTCAATCCTCAGCTCCTATGTGGACAATTTTAGAGCTGAGTTTATTCAGCTGCGAATATACTTAGAGGGCTTTTTTTTCCCCCTACAGCCAAATGAAACTGTATATTTTCTGAGTATGTCGAACTTTGCCCTTATTTCCATTTTACAGCTATTTCTGTGCCTAGACATTTTGCTCTCTACGAAAGACAGCAAGCAAAGCAAAATATCAAGCCAGGGGTAATAACACATTAGTGTTCTTAGAAGTGTTTACCTGACCTATGTTTAGAAGGAATTAAATGCCTTTCTGTTGAAGTGTGTGAGCATTAAAATAAAGCTGTAACTTTAAATTATGGAGTATTATTAAATCTTGCTCATCTGGAGTGATTACTAAGAGGAACCCTCAGAATTACTTAAAGGTCTAAATTAGATATTATTACTATAAGAACATAATATCCCACTTGTTTCATTTTTATATCACAACTAACCCAATAAAGCATCGTACAGAGGGCTTCAGGGAACGGGCTGAAACAGAGGAACAATTCTTTGAATTGCTATTTTTACAATGAATGCTTCTACAGTAATGAAAACAATTTATTACCTTAGGTAGTTTAAACATTCACACACACATAGAACCACATTTATCTGGTTAGCAAACCTTATTTTACAGACTCACAATAGGTAAAAAAATGAAGTAAGAACACTTTATTGAATTAAGAAATTGCTGCTAATTCACAACAACTATAAAGACAGGAAAGGCCAATATTTCCAAATGATAGCCCAGCTCTTTACAGACTGTGCCAGGAAGCACCCAGGAGGCTCTGGGCTGCCTCTGAGAAAGGAGGGGCAAGAAAGAGGAAGCAGAGCAGAGCCCAGCAGGCAGACACCAGCCAGAAGCGGCAGGTCTTTTGAAGAGAGGATTTCATGGCTGGGGTGGATTAAAAATCCCTCAGCTACGCCCGGAGCAGACCAGAATGCAATCACTTACTATATGAATGCTCTTTATCTTCCCAACAAAATGCCATTTGCAGCAACATGGATGGACCTTGAGATTATCATATGAAGTGAAGTAAGTCAGACAGAGCAAGACAAATATCATATGATATCACTTATATGTGGAATCTAAAAAATGATACAAATGAACTTATTTACAAAATAGAAACAGACGCACAGAAACAGAAAACAAATTTATAGTTACCAAAGGAGAAATGTGGGGTGGGGGAGGATAAATTAGGAGTTTGGGATTAACATATACACACTACTATATATAAAACAGATAATCAACAAGGACCTACTGTATAACACAGGAAACTCTACTCAGTATTCTGTAATAACCTATATGGGAAAAGAATCTGAAGAAGAATATATATATATGTATGTATGTATGCTAAAAAACCATGATGCATTATTCTAAGTAATATTACTAATAATTAATAAAAGTAATTAATAATTAGTATATTCTCAATTACATTCAATATAGGGTGCTAGAGATTTGGAAAGATTCTTTCAGGGATGCCACTTACTTATTAACTTCCCAGAATTCAAAAGAAATTGTAATGAATAACGGGATCCATGTGGTTTTTTACATAGAAAAGGAAGATGTACTAAGTATTTAATTCCATACATAAAGTAAAAAGAGCCCGTATAGGAAAATTAACTTAGTAGAATATTAAGATTACAAGTAATTTTTAAAATACCTGTTTTGCTAAACTTTTATTTATATCATTTATTAATGATAATGATTCTCCTTTTAAAAGTAACAGATTTATAGAGACAGAAAGTAGATTAGTTGGCTGGGAAGATGGAAGGATTGAAAGATGACAGGGGCTAAGAGGTGAAGAGTTCTTTTTAGGGTAATGAAAATGTTCTAAATTGATTACAGTAATGGTTACACAATGCTATGAATATATTAAAAGTCACTGAATAGTTCACTTTACATGGGTGGATTGCACGGGATGTGAATTATATCTCAATAAAGATGTTTAAAAAAGGACAGTATTTGAAAAATCTGTTGTTTTTTAAGATATTGTTTTACTTTTAAAATCAAAATGCATATGACATGCTAAAACTACCTTTCCTTCTTTTTCAAAACCACTTATATGAAGTATGATTGACAAGTGAAAAGCTGTACATATTTAGTGCATACAACCTGATGAGTTTGGTAACACTGCCTTTTTTTTTTTTTTTTTAATTTTATTTGTTTATTTTTGGTGGCTTTGGGTCTTCGTTGCTGCGAGTGGGTTTTCTCTAGTTGCGGCAAGCGGGGGCTACTCTTCACTGCGGTGTGCAGGCTTCTCATTGCGGTGGCTTCTCTCGTTGCGGAGCACGGGCTCTAGGCACGCAGGCTTCAGTAGTTGTGGCACATGGGCTCAGCAGTTGTGGCTCACAGGCTCTAGAGCGCAGGCTCAGTAGTTGTGGCGCACGGGCTTAGTTGCTCCGCGGCATAGTGGGATCTTCCCGGACCAGGGCTCGAACCCGTGTCCCCCGCATTGGCAGGCGGGTTCTTAACCACTGCGCCACCAGGGAAGCCCCCAACACTACCTTTCTTAAAAGTGAATAAAATAAAATGAAATACAGAAATGCAAAGGCAAGGGATAGTTTACTAGTCAAATGAATCTTTCTGAGCACTTAATCATTTTAAAAAGCTGGAAATATGGGTTTCTTTAATGAAAACTTTTATTTTGAGATAACTGTAGATTTTCATGCAGTTGTATGAAATAATAAAGATTCTGTGTACCCTTTACCCAGTTTCCGACAATGATAACATCTTGCAAAATTGTGGTACAATATCACAGCCAGGGTACTGGCATTGATACAGTTAAGTTGCAGAACATTTCCATCACTGCAAGTATTCCTTAGGCTTCCCTCTTAAAGCCATACCCTCTTCCATCCTGCCCTCAACCCCTCCTTAACCCCGGCAACCACTAATCGGTTTTCCATTGTCATTTGAAAAATGCTCTACAAATAAAGGCATTTACTAATAAAGGCTAATGCTCAAAGGCATTAGCCTTTGAGACTGACAATTATTTCACTTATAATGACTCTCTGAAGATTCACACAGCTTGCTGTGTATGTCAATAGTTCATTCCTTTTATCTGCTGAGTAGTATTCCATGGCATGGATGTTTCACAATTTATTTAACCATTCACTTGGTGAAAGACATCTGGGTTGTTTCCAGTTTTCAGCCATTAGAAATAAAGCTGCTATGAACATCCACGTACAGGTTATTGTACAAATGTAAGTTTTCAGTTCTCTGGGATAAATGCCAAGGAGTACAATCACTGGGTCGTATGAGAGTTGCATGCTTGTTTTCTATGAAACTGTCAAGAGTTCCCAGAGCGGCCATATCATTTTACATTGCCACCAGCATGTATGAGTGATCAGTTTCTCCACATACCTACCAGAATTTTGTGTTGTCACTATTTTCTTTTTTAATTTTAGCCATTCTGAAAGGTGTGTAGTGATATCTCATTGTGGTTTTAATAAGCGTTTGCCCAGTGGTTAATGACTTTGAGTATTTTTTCAGGTGTTTAATTGCCACCTGTATTCCCTACTTGTTGAAATCTCTCTTCATGTCATTTACCCATCGCGTTCCTGGCTTGCAGATGGTTGCATTCTCACCATGTCCTCACATGGCCTTTCCTCTGTTCACAGGTGGAGAGAGAGAGGGCTCTCTGATGTCTCTTTGTCTTCTTATAAAGACATGAATCCAGTCAGATTAGGGACCCATGCTTATGACATCATTTAACTTAAATTATCTCCTTAAAGACCCCACTGCCTAATACAGTCCCATTGGGGGTTAGGGCTTCAACATGTGAATTTTGGGGGTAGGGAACAATTCATTTCATAACATCCATACTTTAATTGGACTGCTGCTTCTTTTTTCATTGTTGACTTTTGAGGGGTCTAGTATCTCTAGATACCGGTCCTTTGTCAATTCTCAGCCCACATCTTACTTAAACCTATCAGCAACAATTAATGATTGATTATTTTCCTCTCTTCGAAATATTCTCTTCATTTGGAGTACAGGATACCAGCATTCATCTGCCTTTCTCATTAGTGGTATCGTTCTCAGTTTCCTTTCTTTCTTCTTCCTCAACTCCCCAACCTATCAGTGTGGGAACGTCTCAAGGCCCTGTCATTATACTACTCCACCCACAAAAACTCTTGCGGGCCATTTCATGGCTTTAAATAGGCTGCTGACTTATAAATATACAGCTGAACCCTGGAACTCTCAAACTAACAACTCCACATCTCTATGTAAATGTCTAAGAGCATCTCAGCGTTAATATGTTCAAAAACAGAATTCTTAACACTCCTCTGCAACTCCTTGACCCCAGCAGCAACCTTCTCCATCTCAGTTAGTGCCAATTCCATGCCTCTAATTGACTGTGAGACCAAACACCTTGGTATCATTCTTGACTACTCCTTTTGCAACCTACATCAATCCATCAGCAAATGTGATTGCTTCTCCTTTTGAACAATACACACGTTACCACTATCATCACTGTGCCCATGGTCCAAGCCATCACTATCCCTCAGCTGTTGGTGATATGCTCATCAGCTCTACCCTGTTCAGTCTCACTAAAGCATAAGTTAGACCACACTGCTCCTCCTCCCAAAATTCTCTCCTGTTTTCCATTCTCATTCAGGTTGAAAAATAAAGACCTTTCAAAACCCTCAGTGATCTGACCACCAGTTTCCTCTCTGACTTATACCCTTCTCCTCTTTGCACACTCTGCTCTGAACATACGGGCCATTTTGCTGTTCCATGACCATATCAGCAACAGTCCCATCTCTGCGTGGATACTCTGGCTTTCCCCGCTGTGTAAAGTACTCTTTCACAGATACTCACATGCCTTGCTCTCTTATTTCCCTCAGATTTTTATTCAAATGCCACCTTCATAGTGAGCACCTAATAACCATCGTATTTTAAATGCTCAATCCCACCCCAGTCCTCTCTCAGCGGCACTGCCTTCACAATACTTATGAGTGTCCGTCACACCCGATTACTTATTTGTTGTCCATCTCCCCCACCTCAGGAGAACTTGAGCTCCAAGAATGCAGACCTTCTTCTCTATTTATTTTTGCCTATTTCGTTCACTGCTGTTTCTCTCTCTCCCTGTCAGTCTCAATATGGGGAAGACATGGTACAGTGTATGGGCTCAATAAATATTTGAATGAAATTATAAGATTCTCTTTGTCATAATAGCAATCAGAAAGCTTAGAGTAATTACACCCAGTTTGGTTGTATCACATGTATCTCATAAATATACTCAAATTCTTTGGTAAACAAGTAGAAAGAAGAAGGTAAAGAGAGGAGACCGAAGGGAAAGAAGAAAGAAGAAAAGCAAGAAGATGAGGGGGTTAAAAGGGTGGAGAAACTTTAAGAAAATTAAATAAAGGAAACCCAAGGAAAGAAAACAAAATGAAACATAAGAATTAACGTAAAAAGAATTTATTAATGGTGAAGGATTATCAGATATAGTGGAGCTTGCAAAAGTATATGATTATCTGTTAAAATGGAATTGATCCTCATTCTTTTTAATAGTTTATATGTAGTCTGCCAAATGGAACAGAACTCTGTCAATGGAAGAGAAATTAACCAAATCACTAGTCAACATCTTTTTCCAGTCTAAGAATACTACTTCTGCAAAGTTATTTATTGCCTACGTGCACCTTTGATTATTTAACGCATTCTGGCAGCTCTGATTTCTCAGACAGCTGAACAAGTCGATGTAGGCAAAATGAAGAAACTAATTTCAATGACAAGAGTCTAAGAAAAAGAAACTTAGAACAATCTTTTCTAACCATGTAGGTTTTGAGGGTGCCTTGGTGAGACATAAAATTTCAACACAATGAATTAACTGAGAAGAAATACATTTCATAAAATTGGTTGAAAAATTCAAATGCCAAAGAGTTAAAAATACTACCTTGTCCAGAAAAACAAATTGAGAGCAGAAATTTAGATCACGCTTACAACTCTTTAAACCGATTATAAAATGCAGGTATACATTTTACCACATCACAGCCTGTTTCAGGAAAAATTAATACCAGCGCACAAGACTGAGATGCATCCTTGTTAAGTACTGACCTATAAGGATAACTATTCCTTAAGTTATTCTGTCAGAAAAAGCAAATCACCTCAAGCTGGAAAAGTCAGTTTGGCCTCAGAATTTCCCACAGCAACGTTAAAAACTAGAAGATACAGGAGCGCTGTCCACAAATTTCTGAAAGAAAATCTTGCCAGCCTAACTTTTTTTTAAGCATTAAGGTAACAGATAGACCTTGTCAAATTTGAAAGAATTCTGAGAATAAAGCACATACAAACTCTTTGGGGGAAAAATAAAAATAAAGCATTCCTTCATAATGAAATATAGTCCATCAAAAGATACCTAGAGGGCTTCCCTGGTGGCGCAGTGGTTGAGAGTCAGCCTGCCGATGCAGGGGACACGGGTTCGTGCCCCGGTCCGGGAAGATCCCACGTGCCGCAGAGCGGCTGGGCCCGTGAGCCATGGCCGCTGAGCCTGTGCGTCCGGAGCCTGTGCTCCACAACGGGAGAGGCCACAGCAGTGAGAGGCCCGCGTACCGCAAAAAAAAAAAAAAGCAAAATAAGTCATAAGATATTTTTCTTTCTTCAAGAAGTAGTATTTCAGTTTTATAAAAACACTGTCTTATTAAAAGAGTGAAAAATCAAAAGTATTAAGTAAAATCGTGTGCTTATTTGAAAGCACTTTCACTGCCTCAAGCCCACGTACATGAATGAGAAATGGCTCAGGATGGTACTAAACATCCTTTGTACTTTGTGATTTTTAAAATTCAGAATAAGTCTTTCAAAATATAAACTCCTTTAATTAAAAGTATATATTTGCATATCATTTAATTGCTTATACAATAAAAAACTTATTCCTGTTCTCTCACGAGTAACTCCAAGCT
The DNA here is from genome assembly GCF_963924675.1 of Phocoena phocoena. Taxonomy (NCBI): domain Eukaryota; kingdom Metazoa; phylum Chordata; class Mammalia; order Artiodactyla; family Phocoenidae; genus Phocoena; species Phocoena phocoena. The sequence continues at coordinate 48,246,180 of NC_089238.1, read as the reverse complement.
ATAGGTTTCTGGAGCTGTGTATGATAGATCATTCTCATTCTTTCATAAGCTGCTATTTATTGATTATCTTTCACGTAACAGGTAATGTACTAGGTGTCAGGAATACAATAATAAATGAGCAATGGACCTGCTCTTGAGAGGCTCAGAAATAATTAAAAGCCAGTATGAGAAGTATATCTTCGTAATTTACTGAACATCCTTTGAAAGTGTAGGTAAAGTCCTCTAGAGACCTGTGGAAGGCTTCATGTAGGAAGGGTGTGAATGTGAGTGTGCATGGTTTCAGTAAAAGGACTGGAGGTAGGCTGCAGATGAAGGAAAGAAAGCAAGTGAAGAGGAAATGGAGCCAGGTGCCATCAGTGGTCGATGAATTTTCTCTGTGCTGCAGGACCTGCAGAAACAGGGGAAGTTCCGTGTAGGTATCCTCCTGATTGATGTCAAAAAAATTTAACCCCGGGGGTCAATACTACTACGCTTTCTCCATAGTGTGAGGGGAGAGTTCTGAAGATAACGCAACTACACCTGACATGCTCTCCAATAATATTTAATGCATGCTGAAGTTGAAGAATTATTGGTGTAGAGCAGCGCTCCCCAACCTTTTTGGCACCAGGGACCGGTTTCGTGGAAGACAATTCTTCCACGGATGGGCGGTGGCGGGGAGGGACGGTTCAGGTGGCAATGCAAGCGATAGGGAGCGATGGGGAGCAGCAGATGAAGCTTCAATCGCGCGCCTGCCACTCACCTCCTGCTGTGCAGCCCGGTTCCTAACAGGCCACGGACCAGTATCAGTCCGCGTCCTGTGAGTTGGGGACCCCTGGTCTAGAAGACTTCTGATGGCACCTCAAAAATGAAGATGGTCCCACTGCTCCCAGGAGAGTGAGCAGAAACGAAAATATATGTACAAGCCCTCCTAGTTATAATCTTTCTATTAACTGTAAACCCAGATGTTTTCCCGTGATTCTTTCCATTGACCCTTTGTCTCTAAAGTTAGTAGAAGTCAGAAACATATTCAGTAAGATCCTAGGAGTATCCTGGAAAATACCCATGTTACTAAAATCTTTACTAGTCAGTTTCTTTGTTTTATTATTCTTTTACAATTTCAGCCATTCTAATAGTTATATATTGGTATCTCCTTGTGGTATTATTGTACATTTCCCTAATGACTAATGATGTTGAAAACCTTTTTATGTGTTTATTTGGAATCTGTATATTTTATCTGACAAAATGTATGTGCAAATCTTTTGCCCGTTTGTTAATCTGAATTTTTCTTTAATTGCACTGTTAGAAAGTTCTTCATATATCCTGGATACTAGCCTTTATCAGATATGTGCTTTGCAAATATTTTCTCCTCATGTGTGGTTCTTCTTTCCATTTTTAAAAAATTAAGTTATATTGGAGTATAGTTGATTTAAAATGTTGTGTTAATTTCTGCTGTGTCCCAAAGTGAATCAGTTATACATATACATATATCCACTCTTTTTTAGATTCGTTTCCCATGTAGGTCATTACAGAATATTGAGTAGAGTTCCTTGTGCTACACAGTAGGTTCTTATTAGTTATCTATTTTATATATAGTAGTGTGTATATGTCAATACCAATCTCAATCCCAATGTCATTTTAAAAGCAGTTTTTAATTTTGGTGAAACCCAACTTATCATTAAAAAAGTTTATGGATCATGTTATTGATGTTGCATCTAAGAAATCTGTGCCTAACCCAAGGTCACTATGATTTTCTTCTATATTTCCTTAGAGAAGTTTTATAGTTTGTGGGTATACATTTAAGTTTGTGATTGAGTTAATTTTTATATGCAGTTTGAAGTATGGGATAAAATTCTTTTATTGTTTTTGTTTTTGCAAATGGATTCTAATTGTTCCAGCACTGTTTCTTGAAGAGGACTATTCTTTCTCCCTTGAGTTGCCTTATGTGCATATGTATGTGTGTGTGTATACATATACCTATTCTACTCCATTAATTGATTTGTCTATCTCAATATCAATGTATACTGATTTGAATTGTGTAGTTTTGCAACAAGCCTTAAAATCAGATAGCTAAGTCTCCAATTTTGTTTTTATTATTCAAAATGTTTTAGTCAATCTAGCTTCTTTGCTTCCCCCTATACATTTTAGAATAAGCTTGCCAATTTCTGCAAAAAAAAAAAAAAATGCCTGCTGGATTTTGATTGAGAGTGTATTCAATCTGTACATCAATTTGGGGAAAACTGACATCTTAACAAAATCAAATCTTTCAATCTATGAGTATTACATTTTTACTTAGCTCTTTAATTATTTCTCATAAATGTTATGTATTTTTGTTATGTTTATACCAAATTATTTCATTTTTTTGGTGCTGCTCTAAAAGGTACTTTAAAATTTTCAATTTAAAGTTTTTCATTATTAGCATATAGAGATATAATTTATTTTTTGCATATTGACCTTGCATCCTGTAATCTTGCTAAACTCACTTATTTTTTTACAAATTCTTAAGAATTTTCTACCTAGAAAACCATGTGTTTAGCAAATAGAGACATTTTATTTCTTCCTTTCTGATCTGTATGACTCGAATTCCTTTTCTTGACACACTACATGTGCTAGGACCAACAGTATGATATTGAATAGGAGAGGTGAGAACAGATCCTTGTCTTGATCCTGATTTTAGAGAGGAAGCATTAAGTCTGTGACTATTCAGGATAGTCATATTTTCAGATTTTCACAGATGCCTTTTGAAACACTGAGAAAGTTTTTTTAAGTTCGTAGTTTGCTTAGTTTTTATCATAAGTAGGATGTTGAATTCTGCCGTTTACTTTTCACATATTTTTCAAAAAACGTATTTCCATTTCATAAATAAAGAAATTCTTTAAGGTCAACAATATTTACTAAGTTTTATATCTGCAGCACAACTTTAAAGGGGACTTTGTCATTCATATCTTTTGTGCTTTTGGTAAAACACCTAACGATATTATCTATGACTTCTGACATTAAGCAATAATAGCAGTGGTAACACAAAATTTTATACCCATCTACATTTAAAACAATGAAAAGAAAGACTTGGAGTTAGGAGCAAGTTCATATCTGGTACCTGTAGGTCTCACTCATTTTTGTTTATTTGTCCTGCTTTCTCAAGGCTTCTGTCTTCTTTCCTAGAAAAATATGGCTAGATATGAAATTTTCAACATCTCTGGTTTGTGTGATAAATCCAAAATATCATTTTTTTATTTTCATCTTTCCATTTTTCTGTTCAAAGAAAATCTAAAAATTCTGTGTCTCAATGAAGGGTACTAGCATTCTTATTGTCTCAACAAACGGTGCTACCTGCTTTACTCAAGTCGGAGGCTGGAGATCATCCTCACAGCTTTTCACCCTCACTCCCGTCCAAATCATCCTGAACTTACCTCCCTAATTGAGCCCCTTATTTAAGCCCCATGACAACTATTGCCTAGTTCAAGCCTTCATCATTTTCCTTGTCTTACGTCAAAGGTCACCTTCCTGTCTTTAGGTTTGTAACTGATTTCCATGCTTTCAGTTGGATCATAAGAATTAAGCTAAGTCTTAAATTATCCCAGGCCCAACTAGTGTTCCAGTCCTAATGCCTTCAGGATAACATCCACATATCTTTCCTCTGCTTATAAGGCCCACTGTGCATGATCCCATATCTAGAAGCCCTACATCTGCCCAGTGTATCTCACTTGGAAAGGAAAAAAACTGTGTCTAGGGCATTGCACCCTCAGAGATACAGTCTGCCCATACAGAGAAAACGGGGGCATTCATTACGCCGCCACCATCATTCTTCAGACTGAGAAAGTTTTTAAAAAGGGCCCTTTATGCAGAAAATGCTCTATGACCTTATGTGGCGATGAGCCTCAACGCTAAAGTAGATATGGGGGACAAGAAGGCCAAGGAAAGCTCTCAGTGATTGTTTCATTAATAAGTCAGATATTAATCAGCAGGTCTCTAAATCCTTACAGTATTTGTAAATCCTCACTCCTGATATTGCCAGCCTCCTTCTGCATCCCCGTGGTCACAAAAGTTTAACGCTCTAGTTTCTCAACCTTAAGACTATGGGTCTTTTGGACAAGATAATTCTTTGTGGTGGAGGGCTGTCTTGTGCACTGTAGGATATTTACAGCATTTCTGGCCTCTCCCTTTAGATGCCAGTAGCATAAAACCCCTCACAGTTGTGACAGCCAAAACTGTCTCCAGATATTGCCAAATGTCCCCTGAGGGAGCAAAATCACCTTGGATGGAGAGTCACTGCCCTAAGGGAAAAGATGCTGTGTGCTTAAGTTCATGACAGGAAGTCTGAAAGAAAGAACCCCTAAGGGACAGAGTTGGGAGTGACCTTAGTCAAAGCAGAACAATTCCCCAGGGATGGTGGCAAATGGAGGAAGCCGGCCTGAGCCCCTGAAGGGTTAAGATCAGAGCTAGCAGTGAAGAGTGCATGTGATGTACAGAACAATTTCTCTATAGTCACGCAAAATCATCGCATTCCTCAGGATGCATCCTGCGTTTACAATCTCATCTCTTTGCACATAACTTTTCTCTGCGCGAAATATCCTATGTCATCTTTAAGTGGCTGTTTAAGGCCTACTGGCAGAACAGGAAGTAGAGGTGATAAAGATTGGGGATGGTAGGTATAATGGCAGACCGCTTTTTTTTTTTTTTTTTTGCGGTACACGGGCCTCTCACTGCTGTGGCCTCTCTCGTTGCGGAGCACAGGCTCCGGATGCTCAGGCTCAGTGGCCATGGCTCACGGGCCCAGCCGCTCCGCGGCATGTGGGATCTTCCCGGACCGGGGCACGAACCCGTGACCCCTGCATCGGCAGGCGGACTCTCAACCACTGCACCACCAGGGAAGCCCTAGGATATACTTTTAAGGTAAATAAATATTTCTTCTATTTGCATTTTAAGTTCTGGAAATAACTAAAAGCAAAAATAATTGATGCATCAGTCTCTAACCTAGCTGACTTCAGAGAGGTTATAAATGGATATGTATGCTAATTTCATTCCCTGCTGAAAATATGTATTTTCTATGAAACTATATTTTAACTAAAAAATTCCAGTTTAGAGTGTTAATACATTGAATATACAAAACAGCAGGTACCACTGATTTAGACTAAAAACACACACACACAAACTGGAAAAGAAAATGAGATTAAAAGTTGAAATGTGTTTGATTAAAGTAACATTTGATTCTACTGACGTTCTAATTTCACCCCAGGCCCAACAGTATAGAACTCACCATACATTCGTGATAATTTTATGTAGCGCTGAGGCCTTCCTTTATAGACAATGGCATGCAGACATTTAGGAATGATGGAATGAGTTTATGAACCAATCAAATAGAAATGCTTTGTGGTTTCTTTCTCTTGAACTCGTAACAAGGTTTGCTGTAACAGCATTTATTCCCGGGCTTTGCATTCTATAAGGGGCGCTTTGTTGATTGACTATAGGAATGATTTCAGACACTGCTTGTGAGTTTTCACAAGAGAAGTCTGATTAATTATTATAAGATAGAAACATGGTTCTTAAGTGACATCACTTTCCTCAGACATGTTTATGGCACGTCGCCACCACTTACTGTCTCCCCGGCAGAGCAGAGGCCCTAGTTTATAGGCTGCTGCTGAATGTGGTCGACCGGTGTCTGTGATCACAATCTTAGTTACTGGCAGATGTTCTTTATAAGAAAGGAATCCCGTGTCATTGGTCCTAAAAAACAGTAACAACAGCGAGATTCTTAAAATTATTCTGATGAACATAGTTATAAAGTAAACAATAGTCCTTATTGCATTTCAAAGCCAAGATGTTCTGAGCTACATTTGCACACACAGAAGAGTCAGGATCAAATTACTCATCTGAGAATGGAAAAATATGGCAACATTTTAGTGTCCCTTGCAGACGGAGTGTAGTTGGTGATTTTTAAACTCTGTTGGCCATTTTCTACCTTTTAAATGAGATGGTTAATCCACTGCCATTTAGTGTAATAATTGGTGGTGTGTTTCCAGGTCTACCGTTCAGGTATTTGTTTCTTATTTTTTTCCCACAGGATATCTTGTATTTTTGCTCCCCCTTTCATGCCTCCTCTTGGTTTACTTCATATTGTTTTGCATTCAATTTTACTTTTTTACTCACCCTTTAGGTATATGACTGTTTATTGTATTTTAATATTTTCTTTATAGATTATAAGACGCATCCTTAATCCACCACAGTCTACTTATATTTTATGTTGTATTACTTAATATAAAATATCAGAAGCCTACCATTGGATAATTTTTAACATCCTTCCCTACATAAACACCTGTTCTTTGTGCTACGGTTGTAATAATATATTTTAAATCCAGATGTTATAAACTTTATAATTTAATTTACCTAATCAAGAGAAAAATTTAAACACTGGCTTTTACGTTTACTGACATATTCATGATTTCCAGTGCCCCTCATTCCTTCCTGAAGATCTGTGTTTTAATCCGGTGTTAGTTCTGTTTAACCTGAAGAATTTCCATCAGTATTTCTTACGGTACAGTTGTGTTGACAACAGATTCTCTCAGCATTTGTTTAATCTGAACAGGAATTTACTTTACCTTCATTTGTGAAATGTATTTTCGTCCTGTAGAGAATTCTGGGTTGACAGTGCTTCCTCTTCCAGCACACTAAGGGTATCATTCCATTGTCTTCTGACCTGTGCTCCTGATGAGAGGTCAGCCTTCATTTGTATCCTTATTCCCCTGTATGGAATGTCTTCTACCAGATTCACCCAAACTGGCTACTTTGAAAACATTCATCTTTATCAATGGTTTTTGGCAACGTGAACAACAAACCCAGGTGTGTTTTTCTCTGGTTTTTATTCTGCTTGAGATCTTCTGAGTTTCTGGAATCCATACACTGAAGTTGTACTAGTTATCTACTGTGGCATAACAAATTATCCCAGAACGCAGTGACTTAAAACACGACGTTTTACGGTCTATGATTCTTCTGATTTATGATCCTCTGTCTCAGGGTCTCTCCCAAGGCTATACTCAAAGTGTTGGCAAGGACTGCAATCAGCTCAGTACTTGAGTGGGGAAGGCTCTGTTTCCAAGCTCACCCTGTGGCTGCTGGCTGTTGGACTGACAGCCTCAGTTATTCACTGGCTGTTGGTTGAAGGCTACCCTCAATTCTTTGTCCACGAGAGCTCACGACATGGCAGATTGCTATATCGAAACAAGAAGGCTAGAAGACGCAGAGAATTTTGAGCAAGTCAGAAATCACAGTCTTCTGTAACCCAACCTCTGAAGTGACATCTCATCACCTTTACCATATTCTGTTCTTAAAAGCAAGTCACAAGGTCCATGTGACATACAAGAGAAGGAAATTACACAATGGTGTGAACAACAGGCAGTGTGGAAAATCGGGGGCCATCTTGGGGGCTTGCTTCCAGAGATACTTATTAAGCAAATCTGAGAAATTTTCAGCCATAGTTTCATCATATATATATATATATATATATATATGGCTTCATTTTATTTCCTGCCCTTCTGGGACTCCAATTTCTTGCCTGTTAAATCATTGATATTTTCCCACAAGCCACAAAGGGTCTGTCAATGCTTCTTTCAATCTTTTTTTTTTTCCTGTGTTCTTCAGACTGAATGATTTCTACTTATGTACCTTCAGGTTTACTGAAGATTCCTTTTGCTATTTCCCATAAAAGCTGAAGTCTATCCAGTGAATATTTTACTTCTGATGATGTTGTACTTTTCTGTTCTAAAATCTACATTTGCTTCGTTTTTTCTTTTCTTTTCTTCTTTTTTTGGCAGCGTTGGGTCTTTGTTGCTGTGCGCGGGCTTTCTCTAGTTGCAGTGAGCAGGGGCTACTCTTCGTTGCAGTGCGTGGGCTTCTCACTGTGGTGACTTCTCTTGTTGTGGAGCATGGGCTCTAGGTACATGGGCTTCAGTGGTTGCAGCACACGGGCTCAGTACGTGTGGCACACAGGCCTTAGAGTGCGCAGGCTTCTGTAGTTGTGGTGTGCGGGCTCGGGAGCTCTGTGGCATGAGGGATCTTCCCAGACCAGGGATCGAACCCATGTCCCCTGCGTTGGCAGGCAGGTTCTTAACCACTGCACCACAAGAGAAGTCCCTACATTTGCTTCTTTAATAAAGTTCTCATTTATCTGCTTAGAATACCCTTTGTTCACTTGTGATTATTTTTACCTTCAATTCTTCATATGTTTTTTAACAGTTGCTTTAAAGTTTTTGCCTGCTGATCAAACACCTGTGTCCCAGGGCCTGTTCCTAATGGTACTTTTATTTTCTTGACTTTGGATCAAAGTCTACTCTTTTTAGGAATAAGCAATAATTGTTATAATATTCTGGATATTATGGGTGATACATTGTAGAGACTCTGGATTCTGTTATCATTCTCTGAAGACTTCTTTTGTTTTCACAAGCAGTTAAATCACAACCTTATCACAATAATGGAGGTTTTACTTCATCAGGGTGGGCCTGTGTCAGTTTCACTTGTAGTTTTCAATCATACTCAGTTCTCGGACATCCTCTTTGCTGTAAAAGGCAGTGGACCTTCTGTCATTTCTATGGAAAGCTGAGGGCTTTACAAAGCCCATCTCAGTTAATGAGACTTAAGCTCTAAATTCTCTCTCTCCTCGGGTGGTTGCTGCTGAAATTCCTGTGTGGCTTGTTCACTTTCCCAGCTGCATCTCTCTGCTTGGTTCCTAGAAATCTCCCCTGTGCATGGGCAGCTCAAGGGTCAGGGGTCTGAGAGGAGTTGATATAGTGGTCTCCCCTTAAGTGGTTTTCTCCTTTCTGACATGTCCAGAAATCAATTTCTAGTCATTCTGGCTGCTCTGAACTTTCCTCTGATACCCCCCGCCAAAAAAAATCTAGTATTCTCTTTGAGTTCTAGCCACTCCATGGTAGGTGGTCTGGTGAGTAGCCCCAAGGAAAAGGCACATAAACATAAATCTCACCCACTCAAGTTCCCTTCTTTTAAGGTTTGAAGGCTCCCAACCCTGGTAGTTTCTGCCTACATTTGGTTATTCTCCACTTGCTACAAGTAGGTGTTTTTAATAAATAGTTTTCCTGGGATTACAAATGTTATCTGGGGTTAGGTTAGTTCTATGCAAGCTACTTAAGCATAAGCAGAATTTAATATGAAAAATTTCAAAGTCTTATTTTTAAAAATTATTTTTGATGAATAAAATGTCATGCAGACATTGGAGAGTTATTGGTGATTAGATTAGTTTAAAATTTTTTTATTCACATTTAGAAATACTTATTACTGTGTGGGCATTTTCTGTGAAGGCAGCGAGAAGAAAAGAAAAAAGTAACTCCCAAAGGAGTAGAAATTTTGAAAAATCTTGAGTAAGAGAGACAATATTCTTCATACTGAACATATAACAATAAGAGTATAATCAATGACTCCATATAGAGGCCTCCTTTAGGGTATTCTAAAATAATCTGGTTTTTGATATAACAGTCTTTGATGTTTGTCAAATGAATAAATGGGATATTTCAAGCTCGATTTTCAAATCCCTAAATATTATAGATTTCCTTTTTCAAAATATGATAAATGGAATATTAGTTTTTCATAGCATAGTGTATCCTTTAAGAAAATAAAAGAGCTACACGTTTAAATAATTGTGGGAAATTCTAAGTTTATATATTTAAAGGTTTTATAGGCAGATTATTGAAGAGATGTGTTAGTAATTAAAGGCTGTAAATATATTTTGAGAATAATATAATTCTTAATTATACTTAATTTTAAAGAGAATGATAACTGAATTAAAATGAAAAGCAGACATGAAACAGATGCCTCTGTTTCATCATATTACAGAAATAAAAGGTGTATGACTCATGATCCATTACCAAAAAATTCAAATGAAAAGATAGTGATCTTACCATTTAGAATTCAGGTTGTAATACATTTCATCAAAACGTACCTTTAATTTCTTCACTGTACTACCTCGTTTAGTATCTGCCTACTTATATATGTTTTGAGTGACTCATTTAAAAAAATGATAAACTTGATTTTGCATAAGGAAATCATATGGAAATCACCATTCATTCCGGTCAGCATCACAGTTGCAGTAATACTGAGAATCAATGCAGTTCCCCTCTAATCCACAAGTACATTTTTGAGGATCAGGTAAAGAACCTCCCCAGTAAGTTTGTGTTTCATTGGTTCTTCCAACCCACCAGCTCAGAGGGGTTCCATCTGAAAGACAAAGGTGAGAAATGTGACATCTGTTCTATACCCCAACCCTTCCATCCAGTATAATTCCCTCCTTCCCAAGTCATTAAAAAGAATGAACGGAGAAAGATTGATTTGATGTAGTGATATTCCCAACACTGTAATTGATGGCATTTCCTTAAGAAAGTTTTTAAAAAAACATTTCATTATTTAAGCTTAAGTGATTGATATATTTTTCTTTGAGTAGAAAGGAAACGAGCAGTTCCTATTTAATTCAGGCATAATAGTAAAAATAAATGTATTGAGAGCAGATCACACATGTAATTTTGTTAAAAATAATTTTTCGAAACAAGAAGGCATCCAATTATAAACCACAGTAATTAACATATGAGAAACAAAATTGATTTGAGATCATGAAATGCCCATTAAAACATTATGAAATGCTATGTAAAGTTAGTGATTTATCTCAATATATTTATTGGCTAAAAATAAACTAGGTGTTTATTAAACATTAGGCATATTACAGCATTCCCTTGTTATGATTTAAGATATGTTTGAAAGTGTATATTTTTTCTTCCATTTACTGGCTTGGCTACTTATTTGAAGACTACAGAAATAACACTGAGAGATCTTTACGCCTGAAGCAGATACTCCACTCAAAAACAAAGTTTCCCTTAACCAAATGCATTTATCTCTATGATGAATGTTCAGCGACCAGCTCCTTCACAGAGCTAAGACTAAACATGATGCCAAGGAACTAGAGCAAAGAATAGACAGAACATTTAGATGCGGCATGCAGGCAATCTGTCTTAGGGAAACAACAAGTTAGAGAGGAAAACTCATAGTCACTTGAGAATCACGGCATGAGAAGAAGGTGACATCAAATCAGTCAGCTCCTCAAAGGTGCTTGATCATTTTTCCATTGACTTACAAGCCTTTTAAGTTGCTGCCATTAGCCCTACTTTTACTAATTTCTCCCTTACTTACAAATGCCAAACCTCATAAAAACTTATTATTAAATTGGACCTGTGCTGATGCAAACAACCTCTCTCCCAGCGTTACTACACATTCCTGTCCACTATGCCGGGAAAACAAGGAGTTGTTGGAAGCTTGTGTTATGCGTTAATTAATATCAAGAATCTTCATCTTCTTTAATTGCATGATTAACTGATCAACTGAAGGCGAAACCTGCTTGAAGCATTTAGTAGATCTATTTCAACATACTGCTTAAAACGTTATGTGTTCATAGATTTAAAAAAATAAATCATTATTCCTAAATACTGAATAATATTTTCGCATCTAAATTTGCTATCTCCCTGGCACTTCCCTCGTGGTTCAGTGATAAAGACTCCACCTTATGATGCAGGGGACGCGGGTTCGATCCCTGGTCAGGGAACTAAGATTCCACATGCTGTGGGGCAACTAAGCCTGCACGCCACAACTATTGAGCCCGTGTGCCTCAACTAGAGAGCCTGTGTGCCGCAAACTACAGAGCCCACACACTCTGAAACCCACACCACAACTACAGAGCCCAGGAGCCCTGGAGCCTGCGTGCCACAACTAGAGAGAGAAAACCCGCACACCACAACTAGAGAGAAGCCTGCAACAAAAGAGCCTGCGCCACAACGAAAGATCCCGCGTGCCTCAACAAAGATCCAGCGTGCCGTAACTAAGACACAGCCAAAAATAAATAAGTAAATAAATTTGCTATTTTCCCTACAAATAGAAACCACTTAATGTTTTAAATATACCAAATACCTTCAGTTTCCTCCAAGACTTTTTGAAGTGTCCTAAAGAATTTACATAAGTATAAGAAAGAATTAAGAAAAGCATGAAAAAATTTTAAAGTTGAAATTAAAATGATAAAGTGTCAGAGATCATGGTAGATCATTTCTATTCTCAGAGTTAAAATCCCAAATGGCTTGAGTATTCATATTGAGCATCCTTCCAGTGTGCTGAGCTGCAGACCCACAGGTTGCCGGAAACATTTTCATATACATTTAACTTGATTCATCCACAATTATGGCACCATTATTACTTGAAGCTGCTATATTCTCAAGATCTGAAACTTTAAATTTAACTTGTCTGACACCACCTTCCTGATCTTCCCCGTACATTTCTTACTGTGACCTCCAAATCCAAACTGTTCCCTCTTTTCCACCTCAAATCCATTCTACATGAATTCTAGCATCACAGACCTGAGGAAACTCTGTGTATTTAACAGTTATCCTCATCATCTGTTCTACAGCCTTCTAGAGTTTACTATTCTCTTTACTAGTGGTTGCCAAACACCTGGGAATCCTTCACACTCCTTGTTGTCCCCTTGACTTCGTGTGGTACTCGCTAACATTCTTGGGGATTCCGTGTTCTGGTTCTTTTAGAGTTTGACTCATTTGTGATTTTGATGATTGTCTTTCCTTTCCTTTCTTCTCTAGTTAAGCAACTCAGTTCGTTTTGTTCCATCACATTCATTTTCCCTTCTAAAATTATGGTTCTCGTTCTTCTTAGAATACACTTCTGTACTTGCTTACCTACTTTTCTTTTTTAGATTCCAATATCAATATTCACTAATAATGAACAATCAGCTGCATACTGAACTGGTAGGTTCACTATAACCACGACGCACTGGAGAGCTGGGAAGAGAGGAGCTCACTTCATGCACTTTGTATGTGTTATGCCACCCAGCCACGACCACGCCCCCCTGAGGTTGGTATGATTGGGCCCAATTCAGTGACGAGAAAACAAAGACTGAGAAAGACTCTTCTATCCAAGTTCTGTACCTAATCAACAAGGGACCTGGACCTTGAATCCAGATCTCTCTCCCCACCTCTAAATCCTATGCTCTTTGTACTACAACTGTCTGATGGTCAGTCTCCGATGGGATTGGGGTTTCAGGGGGTTAAGATTTGAGGGGATACCAGCAAGATGAGAAGAGTTAGGAGGGGTTAAGAGGCTGAATGAGAACATTCTGAAAAAGAAGGAGGAGGAAAAGTTGGAAGAGGGAGTGGAACTCAGGCATATGGGAGAAAATGATCAGACTGGATTAAGTGGGTGGACAAGTAAATAGGATTGGGGCTTAACTGGAAACAAAAGATTCAAAGGTCATACCAGGAGTTCAAAATTGTTCTGCGTGACCCACATAACACATGATATTCACATATGAAACACATTTCATTTTAAAGTTCTTGTCATTCTGTCTGGAACGCCAACCTCGCTTAAGACGACAAATGAGAGGGAACAAAGCAGCTTTATTGTGCAGGTGTCTTAGAATCTTCTCTGACTGCTGAAGAAAAATACACCTGATTACTGCTGCTAGAAAACAGTGTGCTGGGGAGCGGCATGAAGGTTCATAGGCAAGTGAGTCCAGAATACGCAGCTGAGGCGTCCAGACGGAAGAGTCCGTACTGGACGGAAGAGCTAGGAAGGCACTGGAGCTTCTTAAACAGTAAAGTGTTGTGATGGAAGCAGTGTGTTTCTTACAGGTGAATTCTCTTCATGAAGATTAATCTTTTGGATGATACAGTGGGTGGGCAGGAGATACGGACTGATGACCGGCTGAGAGGCCAGTAGGAAAGATCTTGCAGTAACTTCATATATTAGGTCATTAAAGCCCGCACTAAGGCAGAGCTGGTGGGACTCGAGATATTGTCACATAATGAGATGCTCTAAAGGGAGAAAACACAAGACCAGAACCATAATTTAGGAGGAGACTGGTGATTAAAAGTAGAGTAAAAGAAAGAGTTAAACATGGTTTTCTGATTCCTCTTTGAGCTGCTGAAAAAAAAAAAAAACTGTTTCTAGCAGACTGTTCTAATTTTCAGTTATACCCAGAGGGTAACTGTCAACAACCCGTGAAAGAGTCACACAGAATAGTCACTTTCAGAAAACGAATTCACATTTTTATTAACCCTTTTCCATGGTAAAAACCAACCGTATGTGTCACTTGCCCTTTATGAGGGATCAACACCGCGCATTCATCGAGTGTCAGAACAAAGCCCTTTTCTGTGCAGTTCTCTGATTAAGGGCAGGCAGAGACTCTAAAGACAATCAAGGCTTTGAACAAAGCTCAGTGTGAACTGACCTTGTTCTCTTCTTCAGACAACAGCATCTCTGTGACTTCCAGACTGCAACACGTTTGCTAAAGACACAGGGAGCACACACACTAGGCGGCTCTAGGCCTCCATCTTGGCCGACTTAAACTCTGCAGGAGCTGGTTAAGTAAAACATACTGTGCGACGTGTGTAGGGGGACAAACGCCCCAATGTACTTACCTTCCTTATTTACAAGTCGTGACTTCTTGCAGTAGTAGGTCAGCTCCTGTTCACAGTGCTCCGCACGGTTAACTGTGGCCTGCAGTTGCTCCATGCTGGCCACGTATTCGAAAAATCCAGCATAGGGGTTCTCTGGATTGGTACCGCGGACTCTTGTTACCTCGGAGCCATTGTGCTGGATGATGGTCCACGCAGTTTCTTGTATGCAGAAATGGGGGAAGAAAGAGAGGAGACCATCACTAGTCTGCAAAAGTTAAAATAAATAAAGAAAATCAAAATCACCTTTTATCTGAGTCAAAGTTTTCTAGTCATCAAACCTCTCTGAGAGGTAGAATCAACACAAATGGATTCTTAAAACTTTTAAATTATACTAAAGTGACTTTTTTCCCTGAAATTTATAGGATTGCCACGCATTTGCAGCGTTTTTATTCTACTTTTACATATAATTCAGCCAGAAAATATTCATGGTGAAAAATGTTAAGAAAACTGATTATTAAAATTTGTGGTGCATTTCATCAAATCTGACATTCTGCTTTTAGAAGATGTGTCATTATTTTTCTTCAAGAAAGAAAATAATGATGCTATTATAACTGTAAAACAGTGTCGATTGTTAATGCACCCTGAATTCAGAGATGTTACAATATATAAAAAAAATGTATACTTGAATTTGTAAAATATTTTAAATGACATAACGTAAACAATGACTTTTCTAGTCTTATCGTATCCTGCCAGCAAAAAGAAAGTCAAACTTTTATGGCCCGTATATATACCTCCCTTCAGACAATTTTTAATTATGAGTGTACATGTATTTCTGTTTTACATCAAGTTTTGGATAGAGGATTTTTTCATAACATGGGAAAATGTACAAAATATTTAAGTGGGGAACGCAGGATACAAAACTATATATAATATGATTATGATACATACACAAACACACACATAAATATATATTCATCGGACACAGATGTTAGGAAATTACACCAGAAATACATCTATTTCTTTTAAAATCAAATCTGAAATATTCATCTTGGTATCATGTGATGTGCATAATTATGCAATGCAAATAGGAAGTTACATTTTTTGTGTGTGTGTGTGTGGCACGCGGGCCTCTCACTGTTGTGGCCTCTCCTGTTGCGGAGCACAGGATCCGGACGCACAGCCTCAGCGGCCATGGCTCACGGGCCTAGCCGCTCCACAGCATGTAGGATCTTCCCGGGCCGGGGCACAAACCCGTGTCCCCTGAAGCAGCAGGCGGACTCTCAACCACTGCGCCACCAGGGAAGCCCCAGAAGTTACTTTTTTGAACATGCAGTACAGCATCAGCAACTCAACTAACATAAGAAATAATATATCTTTGAGTAGGCACTAGAGCTATCACTATTAGCACCTGAATGTCTGTAAACATTTCAATCATACTGATTACCAAAACTATTTAGATGAAACAAAAGTCCGACAAGGTTTGTAACAGAAGATGGCATATTGTATCTATCCTTCAACTTTCCCAGCAATAAATTTATTATATTTACTGTGATATACGCCGACCCAAGAACACATTAATCAAAAGGCCTCCGATTTAATAGGTGAGAAACAGATTGGAAGTTGTCAAAACTCTGCTATTAATGTGCTGTTAAATCACATAACTCTTCTGTATTAAGAAGAATATTCCAAATTGGAGGAAAAGAGTAGGTAGAAATCCCCGCCAGCCTCTTTTTAGCTAATACATTCACATGGACCAACGCAATCAAAACAAGAAATTTCAGTCCCACCCGTCTCCTGGTCATCAGAATTTTGAGTAGAGAGTTCTGTTAAGTAAATGAGACAGGAGGCAAATTTGACAGCCTTACTCCCCTCCACGCGTGGATCATTATTTTCCTCTGAAACAATAGCTGTTACTTTTATTTCCACCTTGCATTTCAGCTCACCAAAGCGCTTTAACAGTAAATTATTTTCCTTAAAGAGGACATGATATATAAGCTCATGAAATTAATTATGGATGACCAGACAGCAGTACAGTGGAGAAATCACCAGGAGACCTGAGCTGCAGATCTGTCATGTGTCTGTGCCCTTAAGAAAGTCAGGCGAAATCTCAGCCTCCATTTCCAAATTTGGAAAAAAAAAAAAAAAAAAAAAAAAGGGCAGAATATAGGGGGCAATATATTAAGTCTGAAATTCTATCATTTTAGCCACACAATCTTGACTATTAGAAATTTAAGATTATTAACCAGGCAAATCTGTTAGCCTAGCCTCTGTTGGACTCTGCTTTTATTATTCAGCAGAATGATTCATCTTTTCTTGTGGGGAATCAACGGCGTGCATGAAGCAGCTCATCTCCGGCTGAGTAGCTGCTGAAAGAGCAGGACAATAAACCTCCTTGAAACCTTTGTCTCTTTGCTTTTTGGGTCACCCTGAGAGGGACTTCCCTATCGCTTAGCGTCCACTGGGTCATGAAGAACACACTGTGTTCTTGTAAGGTCTCTTAAGGTATTGTAAGAAATCCAAGGCCATAGTGCATGACAGCTGTTAAAGGGCTGCTCATAGAAATGTTTCCTTTTGAAATTCTAAAATTTCCATATGATAGTTTCTGTAAGTGATCTCATTTTCTAGTATAAAGTGCTACAAGGAGGAAGTTACCCGGGATGCCGTGCTTATCAGATAATCAAGATGTCCAGGGCAAAGCAGAGACAATGAAAGCATCACAATGGATTCTGAGCAATGGAAATGAGAGCCCAGCATCCATGCTCCAAATCGCATGTGCTTTACTAATAGAGGAACGTCTGCAAACTATTATACTGTTCTTTCGGACGTGATTGTGTTATCTGATATTTCTACAAATACCTATTTAGAAATTACAACTACAAAAAAAAGTAGCCTTCACAATGCATAATTCAGTATTTTGTGATTTAATCTATCGCTTTTTCCACTATTAGAAGACTGATAGGTTCTGATTTGCTAACTACACTGATAGGTTCTGATTTGCTAACTATAGTACCTCCGGCACGTGGGCTTGGCAAGTGCTGAAAAAGACATTAGTCACTGAAGGAATAAACATGTGAATGAATAAAAACAAAGTGCTGTCCAGACTAGAGCACAGCCTTCCAGGTTATCTGGTTGTGATTCTGTGGTGGCTCTGAGATTTTCATTGCCTCTTAACTATTTTAGAACTTTGTAAATAGGAGACATCTGATGCAACTGCAAAATAATGATAAGGCTGAAACTGTGAAGGGTATGAGACATCCCACTTGCAAGCTAACAAGTTATCTTGCCTTCTATACACATTGTATCTATTTATCTTTAACTCTCTCACTCTCTCTAGATGCAGTGAGTGCCAGATGCACCTAAGCCTACTGCAGTTGTACCACGAGAGAGGGACCCCCAAATTACAAGACTTGGAGCTTATAGAGGATGGCTGGCACATCTCCACCCTGACAAAGAGTGAGAGAGGAACTCTGGAATGCAACAAATCTCTGAGGAGAGGGCGGTCTAGTTCTTAGGTTTTACAATGTAGGTAAATACCTCTGGGGGAGATAAGCTTCAAATCCCTCCAGGGAAATCCACTATCTCTAAGACATATTTACATTAAATTATCCTTTAACACAGACTTCCAGGTTTTTTTTGCTATTTGTTTTGCTTAGCAACCAAGGCATTGTTTCCTGACAAGTAATTCTGTCTACAGACCAGGAAATTCAACCTGGTAGAGGTGGATGGGCTCCTCCACTAGGGAAGAAGCCAGTTTTGCCTCCCTTGGCCCAGTCACTTCAGCATTACTGATGTATGGATATGTCTGTTCTTTGAATCCTCTTTGAACTGACTGTAACATCTTACCAGTTTCCTCAGGAATAAGGTTAAACATTAAACAAGATCTTCAAAACGTGATTTTTAGCTTTTATTTTTCTATCTGTGTGAGTGTCGTGATGTCATTTTTTGGAAAATTATCCTTTACCAAGTGCAAAGAGAGTTGTCAAGGTAAGGAAACACAGGGAAATAAGAAGAGACTGCAGAAAATCTATGAAATTAATATATATACTAAAACATTGAAAGGCAGTTTGGGTTTACTGGTGTCTCTCCCTGAAAGTGATTTCTAACATATAGATTGTATGTAAAGCAACTGAGTGATTAAGAACTTGATTTATCTTGGGCTGACTGCTGTTTTCTAGTGTGATAACAGTGTAAAGAAAAAACATGCTGTTTAAGCAACACAGTTGCAGAGTATGTGTTCCTTCAGGATTAATAGCTGCGGGTGATAGAGGTGATAAAGACTGGAAGAGTGGGTAGGAAGTGCTGTGTTAAGGAAAGCTGGGAGATGAAAGAAAAGCTAGCATCCTGGAGCAAAACATGATGTAAACAAGGCTGCATTTGAATAACGACAGTGAGTTATTAACTCTCATAGCTATTAAGAAGGTCTTTACTATTGAAATCCCTAAAGTAAAGATAGTTTTGCTATTATATCTTCTTTTTTTTTTTAATAAATGTATTTATTTACTTTTGGCTGCGTTGGGTCTTCGTTGCGCGGGCTTTTCTCTAGTTGCAGCGAGTGGGGGCTACTCTTTGTTGCGGCGCGCGGGCTTCTCATTGTGGTGGCCTCTCTTGTTGTGGAGTATGGGCTCTAGGCACACGGGCTCAGTAGTTGTGGTACGTGGGCTCAGTAGTTGTGGCCCGCGGGCTCTAGAGGACAGGCTCACTAATTGCGGTGCCCGGGCTTAGTTGCTCTGAGGCATGTGGGATCTTCCCAGAACAGGGCTCCAACCCGTATCCCCTGCATTGGCAAGTGGCTTCTTAACCACTGTACCACCAGGGAAGTCTTAACACTCTCCAGACTTCTCATGAAAGGGTCTCAGGGGCCCCTATCTCAGAATCACATGGGGAGCTTGGATTTAATAGAGTAGACCTTGGTCTCTAAACTTACTGAGTCAGTGAAACTAAATCCAGGAGTCTTGGTAGTGGGGCACTGGGAAAAGGTGACTTTAAACCATAGAATTAGGGATTCCCTGGTGGCGCAGTCGTTGGGAGTCTGCCTGCTAATACAGGGGACACGGGTTCGAGCCCTGGTCTGGGAGGATCTTGCATGCCGCGGAGCGGCTAGGCCTGTGAGCCACAACTGCTGAGCCTGCGCGTCTGGAGCCTGTGCTCCGCAACAGGAGGGGCCGCGATAGTGAGAGGCCCGCGCACCGCGATTAAGAGTGGCCCCCGCTTGCCACAACTAGAAAAAGCACTTGCACAGAAACGAAGACCCAACACAGCAAAAATAAATAAATTAATAAAAAATAAGGAATGATATTTTAAAAAAAAAACCATAATTATTTTCACAAAAGTTAAAAAGCCACGGCTATACCTCTCAGCAATTTCTCTGTGCTGAAACAACTGTCCTTACAGTACAATATTTGATGCTGAGACATTTCTTGAACATAAAACTATTTCTTTACAGAGAAAGCAATGGCTTTAGCGTACAAGAAGAACAAAAAAGCCCTATACATTTCAACAGAGACGACCACTGGGATTCATATTATCCTAATTATTTTAAAATTATATTTAGAATATTCTGCTTAGAAAGAATTTTCAGTTTTTAACATATTTTAGGAAATTATCCATTCAAAAGGGATTTTCTTTGTATCTTTTAGCTTGTAATGCTTAAAGATATTTAAATCCCTGTGGAATCATCTGTTGGACAGTAATTCTAGACTAAGAACTTTTTTTTTTTCAGTTACACATTTGCAAGCTGCCAATTCAGCATTTTGTCTTGCCTTCATAATTGGTATACCTGATTTCTGTACCTTGAGGATATGTTATTGGCTACAAGCAATGAGACATTGGTAGAATGTAGTCTTTTCTAGTGGAAACATTTTCAGGCTAGGAGACGGGACCAAGGTTTGATGTCTTGATCTATCCCTAATGATATTCCTTAGTCTGCCTCTGTCAACCTCCTTGAGACTTGGTTTCCGCATTTGCAAAACCACAACAGTAAGCAAAGTTTCAAGTTATAATGTGCATTTTTCACGGGGCTGTTACACTCTGGGACTGTCACTTTCGTGTGAATATGTTTCAATATTCCGGAGCTTCTGAAGATACTTCCCTGTTTCCTAACTGGATTATCTGTGTCTCTGTCCACTGCTTGCTCTTCAAATGGCCTTAAGTTTTGTGAATATCCTCTTTTTCATCAATACTTTTTGATAATTTTGCTAAAGCACCTTTAACCTCTGTGTGTGTATATATACATAAATCTATTTCTTCGAATTGCAGAGTTGAGACTCAGGTAACTAAAATAGGCATATTAGTAATATGACAAGGTAAATGCTGATTTAATAGAAATGAAATAATTCATTCAATAAAATGAAATTAATAATTTCCCTACCATTTAGATGGTCATGAAAAATGTACATGGCCTATAAATCACTGAATTATTATGCGTAATAAACATAATGTAGGCATGCATGTATGTGTATACAGTCCATCCTCATTACCTGCAGATTCTCATCATTTGTGAATCTGCCTACTCACCAAAATTTATATGAATCCCAAAATCAGTTCTTGAGGTGCTCTTGTATGTCTGTAGACACAAAGCAAAAAAACCCAGTTGCCCAATATGAATTTCAGCTGCCCAGCTGAAGTTGAACAGAGCCACACTCTGACTCCTTGCTTCAGCTCTCATACTGTAAACACGTATCCTATTTGTGCCATGGTCTTTGTGCTTGGTGATTTCACTATTTAAAGTGGCCTCCAAGCATAGAGCTGAAGAGCTGTCCAGGGTTCCCAAGCACAAGAAGGCTGTGATGTGCCTTCTGAGAACAGATGTGATAGAAAAGCTTCCTTCAGGTAAGAGTTCTGGTGCTACTGGTTGTGAGTTCAATGTTAATGAATCAACAGTATGTGTTAAATAAGGTGTCTTTAGTCTGAAACACTAGTAAAACAAGGTTATATATTGATCAGTTGATGAGAATACTATGACCAGAGGCATGCAGGAACCTAATCTTACTGTAATTCCCTGGGAGCAATGGTTCAGTATTCACTAATTCAAGTGTCTGTGGTTACTTTACAGAACATTACTATCACAGATAATGAGAACTGTGTGTGTGTGTGTGTGATATTACTTAAAGCTTTAAAGATTACAGATACTTAGAGGCATCTGAATCGCAGAATCAAAACTTCATAAAGCATGTGCATATGAATAGTTCAGGGTGCTTTTGTGGGAACGCAGGATTCACAGGGATGCAGTGATAGACTGTTAAATCTCGCTCACAACACAAACAGAAAAAAATCAGAAAGTTATTTGACACTTAAATTCATATCTTTCATTTGCAAAATTTTCCTTTTCTCTCTGTGAAGTCTTCTCACATTTATTATGTTCAATTCTCACATAATAGAGCGGGGTGTTCTCTAAAGTTTGAGAACCACAGGTCGAACACAGCTACTCCCAAACCTGGGTGCACAAAAGCATCAAATGCGAAGATTTTTAAAAACACTGATTTTATCGTCTCACCCCAACCCTCCTGCCTCAGGGCACTACCTGGGAGTCGGTGCTGTGCCGACTGGGGAATTTCATTGAGGAGATAAACATGTGAGAGTCATCAGCTGTCTCAGGTTGCTTTGGCATTTGGAGCGGTGCTATGGTCTGAATGTTTGTGTCCCCCACTAAAATTTATACGTTGAATCACTAACCCCCAAAGGTAATGGTTTTAGTAGGTGGTACCTCTGGGAGGTCATGAGGTCAAGAGGGAGGAGCCCTCATGAATGGGATTAGTGCTCTTATAAAAGAGACCCCACAGAGCTCCTTCTATCATGTGAGGATACAAGAAGTCTGAAATCTGGAAGACAGCCCTCACCTGACAATGCTGGCACCATGACCTAGGACTTCCCATCCTCTAAAACTGTGAGAAATATTTCTATTGTTTATAAGCTACCCAGTCTGTGGCATTCTGCTACAACACTAAACAGACTAAGACAGGTAGCGTCCTCAACGATGGTGACAGCAAACAGAAGCCACCTGGTTGTGTTATATGAAAAATCTCTAAGACACATTCTATACTAGTTTTCTCGAATATTTGTGGCCAAGGTTTTACCACTACCCTGCAGTTTTCAGAATTACACATTAATACAAAGGAACTGTTGCTCCCATATTCAACTGGCTTCTCAGTTCCACATTTGAATGTGTAACAGACATCTCCAACTCAAAATGTGTAAAACTGAGCTCGTTATCTTTCCCTTCAAACCTTCTCTGACCACATCTCAAATAATGGCAACTTAATCACTCCAATTTGCCCAAGCCAAAAATGTGGTGTTATTTTTTTGGTTCCTTTTGTTTTCTCATTCCTCACACATATTCAATGAGAAAATTTAATCTCTGTCCACCATCTACATTGTATCAACCAGTACAACCCACCATCTCCAGCTTTTCCCTGGATTCTTGTGTTACTTGAACTTGGTCTCCAAACAGACTTCCAAACTCCAATTATACATATACATCTTATCTATATGTATGTACGTATTTGGTACACACACACACACACACACACACACACACACACACACACACACATTTTCTAACTCCTTTCTACCCCTGCTCCTAGATAGGCATTTCCCAACACAGGAGCAATCATGATTTTATTAAAGGGAGTCAGATTGCATCTACCATTGCTTAAAACTCTCCAATGTCTTCTGAGCTCATTCAGGGTAAAAACCAGAGACCTTACATGTCGTAAGGACCCATGACTCTTCCTCTCCTGCCCCCGTCCACTTGATTCCCTCTTGCTCTCCTACTACTCCCAGATTACTCACCATACTCCAGTCACACTTCATCTGCTGCTGTTTTCTGAACACACCTGGTGAGATCACCTCTCTCAGGACTTAGCACTTCCTATTTTCTCTGCCCGGAAGGCTCTTTCCCTAGATATTCACTGCCAGATTTTAAGTAGTAAATCCTCCTCTGCCAAGCCTCCTGCTTCAATTTCATATTTCCTTTTTTCTGCTTATTTTGCTCCATGAAATGCTGACTTCCTGACACAGCGCTATCCAATGTAAACTTTTTCCAATGATGGAATAGATGGCTATGGAGCAGTTAAAATGTGGCTAGTGAGACTGAGGAATTGGCTTTTAATTTAATCTTATTTTAATGAATTAACTCGAACTTGTAAAATTTGTTTCAAGTCATTTAGTTGTATTAATTAATTTTAATTAAATGTGAATCTAAACAGGCATTTGTTGCTAGTGGCCACTACAGTGGACTGCACGATTCATCTAGAATCTATTTGTGTTTGACGGTGAAGGGATCAACAGTCTTTTTTACAATATTTACAGACAATTTTCCCCAGCACCACTTGTTGAAAAGACCATCTTTCCTTCACTGTTCATCAGTGCCACCTTTGCAATGAATCAACTATCCATATATGAGGGAGTCTGTTTATAGATTCTCTATGTTGCTTCATTGGTCTATTTGTTTATCCTTGTGTCAATTACATGCTGTTTTACTTAGCCTATCAATATAATGTCTATATTATATCTGGTAGAGTTGAGTCCTCCAACTTTACTCTTTAAGACTGATTTGGTTCTTCTTGTCCCTTCAAATTTACTGATAAATTGTAGAATCTGTTTGCCAATTTTCACCAAAAAAATTACACCAACGAACAAACACACTGCTGAAATTTTAATTAAGGTTTGCACTGAATCAATACCTAGTTGGGAAGAACTGACGTTTATACCACCGTATTGAGTTTTCCAATCAAGGAAACTTTCATATTTCTCCACTTATTTAGGATTTAATTTATCTCAAGAGTATTTTACACTTACCTGTATAAAAGTTGTACACATCTTTTTTAAGATTTATTACCATGTATTTGAGGTTTTTGATGCTACTGAAAATAGAATCTTCTAAAATTTCATTTTAATTGCTGGTATACAAAAATGAAATTAATTTTTACATTAACTTGATATCTAGTGATCATCCTAACTTTTAATAGTTAGTCTGTAGATTGTTGAGAATACTCTCAAAACATAACCTGGCCATCTACAAATAATGAGAGTCATAGTTCTTCCTTTCCAGTACATATATCTTTCATTTCTTTCTCTTGCTTTATTGCACTGGCTAGGACCTCCAAAACAATGGTGAACAGAAGGATAATAGCAGGCATCTTTGTGTTAATGTTGGTAACAGGGGTAAAGTTTTCAATATTTCACAATAAACTGTGATATGTGCTGTAGGTTTTTTTATGGGTCCTCTTTAACAAATTAAGGAAATTTTCTTCTATTGGTAATTTACTGAGTTTTCATTTTCTCTTTATCATGAATGGATGTTGAATTTAATCAAACACATATTCCAAGACTATTAATTCCTCTTTAAGTTTATGTTGGTAAGGAATTCAAGAATAAAATTCATTTTTGCCCAAATTTAAAAAGAAAATATTTTCAAAGCTTTCATGTGTATCAATCTTTTTTCTTTTATTATTATTATTTAAAATATTTTTCGGGCTTCCCTGGTGGCGCAGTGGTTGAGAGTCCGCCTGCCGATGCAGGGGACACGGGTTCGTGCCCCGGTCTGGGAGGATCCCACGTGCCGCGGAGCGGCTGGGCCCGTGAGCCATGGCCGCTGAGCCTGCGCGTCCGGAGCCTGTCCTCCGCAACGGGAGAGGCCACAACAGTGAGAGGCCCGCGTAACGCATAAAAAAAAAAAAAAAAAAAAAAAAAAAAAAAAAAAAAAAAAAAAAAAAAATATTTTTCCACTTTATGTTGGCAAAAATTGTATATATTTAAGGTATGTAATGTGATGGCTTCATATGAATATACATTGTGAAATGCTCACCATAATCAAGCTAATTAACATTCATTACCACGGTTGTTACATTTTTTTATTTCATCCCCCTACTCCCCTCCCCTTGGGCAACCACTTGTTTGTTCTCTGTATCTGTGAGTCTGTTTCTCTTTTGTTATGCTTGTTCATTTGTTTTGTTTTCTAGATTCTACTTATAAGTGAAATCATATGGTGTGTATCAATCTTCTAAGAGGAATAAAGTCTATCCTTTTTGTTTTGGGACTTAATAAGATACATTTATTATTAGATGTTCTACACAGATACCACATGCATAGAAAATAATGACATTTTAAATCACCACCATTAAACTATTTTTTAAAGATTTACTTTAAGTTCTTCTACTGAACAATATATATTTTAATCAAGTTGCAAATTATGTCAACCTCTTACTTGTTTCATTTTAATTTTGTGTGTTTAAAATTTAACTATTAAATGAAAATTGATTAACTCACCAGTCATATTGCAATATAGAAGAAATGGTTCCAGGGGACCACTTCCATCTGCATCTATATAGTAAAATCCTGAAGTATTTCCTCTATGCTTATAGGCTTCACATGACTGCTCATAGATAGCTGTAAAAAAAAAAAAAAGTATCATCATAAGTGAACTAGTATAAAATTAATTTCTTTAATTTTAATTTGGGCACAGAATACTCCAAGTCTTGAAATTTGTATGTACATTACTGACCAGGAGAAAAGGTAACACACACTTTAAAACAAAACTCATTTTTTAAGTTATTATGGTTGAAAGAAGGTTAGATAGAAAAAAGGAAGAATGAGATTGTATTTTATGGCATTTCTTTTTATGATTAAAGGAATAAGAGAATAAAAATTTAGTTCATTTTTACATTAGGTAAAACAACAAAGGAGATGGTAGGTGTTTTAAATGTTAAGATCCTTATAAGTATAATGTGACTTCCATTTTGGACATGCATCCAAATGGATCTTTTGACAACCATTCTGGAATTTCTAATTCTAGTATCACCTTGTAATAACCTAACATGTGAAGCACAACAGTGTAATCTCCTTAAATAATCTGCTGTTATTCAAAAATTATGCAATAGAAAAGTTTTAAATCATGCTTTAACTAGTCTCCTTTCTCACCTAAAATTATCTATAGGTAAAATCCTTTTCTCCATAAAACAAATACGATTTACAAAGCTTCTCGTGAATAATTTAAAAAGTAATTTACATAAGAAACTTTCTCTAATGCTCTGTAATGAGAATTTAAGACAATTAAAATTCAAAGCAGAAGAAATATAAAATATATGCCCTCAAGTGGTCTCAGTGTGTTTTGATCCATAATTGGATGTTTTTACTTACACAATTATATATTTGCCATGTACAAGGTTTGATATTAACAACTGTGTATGATGCACTCATCGCATTGAACACTTGGCCAAATGTAATGGTGATTTCCATCAAGCTTTTAATTTTGTGAAATGAGAAATAAACCATCCCCTGAATATCATTCTGTGATCTATTCTAAATTTTCAAAATTATGTTAATGAGTTTTTAGATCATATGAAATAATGTAACTAATTTTCTCAATGTTACAGAGATTTCAGATAATCATACATATTTACTTCTCTACTCCTCCACGGTTTCTTGGTTTTATTTTATTGCTATTGTATATTACACAGACAGAAGTATAAGATGGATTGGTTTCTAGTCACATTTGTATTTTGTGCAGTGAAGTGGGCATATGAAAACGGTTCATTTATATATTACTATATATACTATTACTATACGCGCATATATGCGTTGATAGATTCTTTGAAAGAGGCTGGGATATAAACATAACTTTGCAGAGAGGGCTGGTATTAGAAAGGACACAATTGCATGAGGGTAACTGGGAGTACTTTTGCTTTATGTGTATTACTTGGCTTTTTATAACATGACTGTTTAACATATTATTTTCTAGTAAAACCTTTTAAAAGACTCCCATCACTCACCCTCCCTCAACTCAGTCTAACGATACTGATGGCTTCATTATAATTGGGTTTGTCATCCTGGCCCCATTTCCCAGAATGGTCATTGGCAAAACCCTTCGGCTCCTTTACACTACCTGCTCAAGAACCTAATAAGTTAACTCAATGATTGGATCACATTGTGGGCCACAGATGAAAATACGTTATTTATTCACCGTCTGATTTTTTTGGCTCAGAGATGTTTGTGTTTATATTTAGATTTGGTCATTGATAACAGTTGAAAATAAACAAATAGTCAATTAAAACACATTCTATTAGCTTTCTGTTTTGAGTTAGTTACTACAATTGGCATGATACCAGATATGAAGAATTAAAATACACCGTCCCTTTGCCGCTGGTGACTTGGGACAAGTAACTTGGCCCTGGCTTGAGGGACAGCAGGCGTTCTTCCTGTTCTTATGAGGCACTCCAACCCACACAAGCTGATGCCCCAGGAAAGACTGGCTGCAGTGGTGAAGGCACAAGGGTGAGGCCAGAAGGTCCCGCTGCCCCTGCTCACGCCCTCTCCAGCCCTGAGTCAGGACTTCTGAGAGTCCCTTGTGGAGGCTCCAGGGGTGGGAGCTCAGGATTCCAATCTCAACTCCAGCAGGAGTACAAAGCAGTGCACAGTGAAGAGACGAGAGAGGGACTGCACGTAGCGCCCTTGCCTGAAGTCACGGCTACAGGCCAATAGTACTGAGAGTTAAGCTGCTCAGCGATGTCAGCAACAATATGAAAAAATGCGAAGGAAAAAATGGGCATTTGGGTCTCCCCATCCCACGTCCTGAACAAGTAGACAAGAAAATGACATGGGTCTTACGACACATGCAAAACTTTCCACCAGGAAAAAAATGAACAGCTTCTAACACAGGAAAAGAGTATTTGGTTGTGGTCCCAGCCTCTGGAGCACAATTGCAAGCGCTCACATTCTCACTGTGCCTCAACTATTTCAGGAGCTTCTGGGCATGGTGATTAATCTCTCCCTGTAACCTAGTAAACTAGGGATAATAACAATGACTACACCCACCTAGCAAGGTGGTCATCAGAATTAAATAAGTTGGGACATGTAAAATACTAGAGCAGTACCTGGCATTTAGAAAATACTCAATAAAATTAACTATTATGATTAATTCCATTTCTACCATCCTTATTCTCATCATCCTTATTAATGGAGTTGCAAGAGAACTGAAGGATCACCTATTCTGCACTGCATTTTATGCTTATCCTTAGCTACCTTTGTTTTCTACACGTGTTTTCCCCTTACCAGCCCTCTTATCCTTTTCTGTCTTGCTTTATTTTATATGCTTCTGTAAGCTACCTTGACTACTTTATGAAAAGAAGTGTGGACTAAAAATAAACTAGAAATCAACTGAATGCTAATAAGATCCAGGGTTGTACACACATGGACATATATACACACAACAACAACAAAAAAGGGAAATAAATAAGGGAATCAGGACAGAGGCAAGAACCACAGGTGTGTGTGGCTTACAGTTGTGGCAAGTTGCTCCCCTGTATCCAGTGTTTGTACAGTTGCAGTGAAAGGTGTCCCAGGTCTGGGAACATTGACCACCGTGTTCGCAATAGTTGGGCAAACACCTAAAAGAAGGTGCAGATACAATTACTACTATTCATTTTGAGAAATCACAAAATACTGCCGATTTATACATGATCATGTGAAAGAATAATGTCAACAGTAACCTAACGAGTAAATACCGCGTGACTAATGGTCATTCCATTTGTCGTTATGGTACCTTAATCACAAAACTAAACCTTAGATCAATAAATTCATCAGGTTTCAAGCAATTCTCAGGTAGCTGTGACTGCTTAATTTTCAACATGTCGTACTATATCACAGCCCTTTCTTTTCCCTAGTGACATAACACTAATTCAATATGTTGTCAGAAACATCAATAGTTTACATAAAATAACAACATTTAATCATACTGATTTACTATACTGAATATTTAAAGGAAGAGGGAATAAAGAAGAGAGAAGGAAAGAAGGAAGTGGGAGGGAGGAACATCTCTATTCACTTGGTGTATACATCCAGGAATGCTGACGATGTACAGTATAGACGCACAAACTCCAAGCAGTGGGTCAGGGTGCATCAGGATGCTGCATCAAAATCACAGGGGCTCCCAGGATACCTTAAATTTTTAAGAGAAATACAGCCATACTCGGCATCTGTCCAGCACTGTGCAACTTATTAGCTTGAGGTAGTTAAATTTTAACATTAAATAGTAATACATTCCACTTAATCACGTCCTATCTTTGAGAAGCTGGAGTCTTAGTAGTTGTTAAAAAGTAACACCATGTGAAATCAAGTTGAACAAAAGTAAGGGTAGCAGTGTCTGATCTGATCCCAAGCTTTGAAAGGTTGTACACTACATTAAAAATAAACTTAAAATATTTTTCAAATTTTATATATATAATTTTAAAAATATATAAAAGTAATATACGTATAAATTACTTTTTAAAAGGTTTCTAAATGGTTAGGACAGGGCTTCCCTGGTGGTACAGTGGTTGAGAATCCACCTGCCAAGGCAGGGGACACGGGTTCAAGCCCTGGTCCAGGAAGATCCTACATGCTGCAGAGCAACTAAGCCCGTGAGCCACAACTACTGAGCCTGCGCTCTAGAGCCCACAAGCCACAACTACTGAAGCCCACACACAGAGAGCCTCTGCTCTGGAACAAGAGAAGCCACCACAATGAGAAGCCTGCGCACCTCAACTACAGAAAGCCCACGCACAGCAACGAAGATCCAAAAATAAATAAATTAACTAATTAATTAAAATAAATAAAGTGTTAGGACATAAACACTTATAAAGTTGCCTGGAACTAAGCCACTGTTTAAATGAAAACGTTAGTTATATCTTTTGGCTTAGGACACTGTGAAAAAATTACTGAAATACATTAAGGTACCCTGGACAAAAAAGTTGAAGAGCTTCTGGTATCAACTCAAAGAGCCCTGATCAAATAACTGATGCTTTTTAGAATTTAAATTGAAAGTTATATTGAGACCAATGCTCTCATTCACCCCAGAATAAAAAAATAAATAAATTACAAAACCCGTCAAGAATATATTCTTGATGAAGTTTCTGCCACCTCCTTTTTTAAAACTAGACTGGGAACTTCATGTTTTGCTTTTAGGATTTTCCCAATTTTAACTGAAAATAATGTTACTGCTTTTCCTGATTATAAAAAATAGATATCCACTGTACAGAAATCAAACAATATAGGAAACAATAGAGAAGAAACATAATTTATAATTTCAATATATAAAAATTACCACTATAAACATATATGTGTGTGTATAATGTATTATGTTCATAAATGTAATCATAAAGTACACGCTACTTTACAACCTTTTTAAGGATTCAAAAATAAATAATGGGCATCTTTCCATGCCAATTAAGTTTATATGTATTTTAGCATTTTTATAGATTCACAGGAATCTATTCAAAGAATATTTAAAGAGGTATTTAATTTTTTAAGCATTTCAAATCAATAACAATCTAGAAGAAAGAGGGAATTTTTAAAATAAAATTAACACAAAAACAGTTCTAATTGGTAATCAGAAAAGAAAAGGACAGAGAAGGCTATTCTTTAACAGACCTTGAACAATGTTTTAAAAGGGGGCAGATATAAGTGACTACACCTAAAATTCTAAAGAATGAATCTATTGGGATACATGACTATTTCTATTTGATCTGCTGCAAAAGATACTGTGTCCATTTTCCTAGATTCCTGTTAGACTTGACTTTTCATATTTTTAAATTACAATGTGAAAGACTGGATTGTGGATTTTATTTAAATTCATCATATAGTAGTTCTGTTTGACTACTAGTAACCTATGGCAAACTACATTGTATAGTGAAGTACTGATTCTCACTAAAGGTTTTAAACAATTATCTTTTATACTTTTCTCCCTGAGAGTCATTTCAATACAAAGTAGAACATAAACAAATGAATATATCAACATGCCCCAAACTGAAGTGGCGTGTATGATTTTATTTATTTATGGCTGTGTTGGGTCTTTGTTGCTGTGTGCGGGTTTTCTCTAGTTGCGGTGAGTGGGGGCTACTCTTCGTTGCAGGGTGCAGGCTTCTCTTGTTACGGAGCACGGGCTCTAGGCACACAGGCTTCTGTAGTTGTGGCATGTGGGATCAGTAGTCATGGCCTACAGGCTCTAGAGTGCAGGCTCAGTAGTGGTGGTGCACGGGCTTAGTTGCTCCATGGCATGTGGGATCTTCCTGGACCAGGGCTCGAACCCACGTCCCCTGCATAGGCAGGTGGATTCTTAACCACTGTGCCACCAGGGAAGCCCCAGTTGATATTCTTAAAAGGTTGATATCAAAAGATTTCCTTAATACTATTGCTTAATAAGTGGTTTAGGTCCAAGCAACTTAATAAATATTTATGCCCTTAACAATCGTCACCCCTACCCCACTCCCACTTGGGTTTCTGCCCCAAGACATGGGGACATAGAGGACAGCTCCCTTTGCAGTTCTATCCTCACCTCCATCGAGGGACTGATGGCCATCAGCCTCAGTCAGCCCCCACCCAGATTTCCATGCAGGTCCACAGAGGACAAGGGGAGGGCTTCTAGATGAGTGTGTGTGTGTGTGTGTGTGTGTGTGTGTGTGTCTGTGAGTAAGAAAAGTGTGAGTGTGTAAAGAGTATAGGAATGATCTTATGAGTGTGCAGGTGCGTGTGTAAAGATGCTATGGGTCTATGAGAGTAGGTGTGTGAGTGTGCTTGTGTATGGATGAATGAGTGAGGAGGTGTGTGTGTGTGTGTCTGTATGTAGACTGTGTGTGAAAAGTGGCTTTGAGATATGTGAGTATATGCATGTATAGATGTGTGGGGGAGATTTGTACAATGACATTAGTTTACACATAAAGAATGTGTGTAAATGACTGTGTGGGTGTGAGTGTGAGCACGTATGTAAATTTATGTACACCTTTATGTGTAGGTTTGATCCAACTTAACGTTAGTTACAGTAAAAAGAGAACTACATTGTTTAAGATTCTGTCAGATGTTTTTTTTTTGGCTGTGCCTCATGGCTTGCAGGATCTTAGTTCCCCAAAAAAGGATTGAACCCGGCCCTTTGGCAGTGAAAGCACGGAGTCCTAACCACTGGACCACCAGGGAATTCCGTCTGTCAGATTTTTAAATATATTTTTAATGTTCCTGTTTGTTTCAATTGCAATTTATTAAGCCATAAATTCTGTGTTTAATCTTCATAGATTAAGCATGAACCGCAATACATGTTGATGTGCTCCCAGGGAAGCGGTACAACATGGCAGGTAGCACGCAGGGGGACTTCCTGGAACCAGGGGGCTTAGATCCGATGCTGGGCTCTGCCTTTAGCCATGTCCTCTTAGCCAACTTACTTAACCACTCTGTGCATCTACTTCCATGTTTACAAGAAACAAACACTCTAAGAACAGATTCTAAGGGGTTTTGTGAAGATTAATTTAAATACATATTAATTAATTTATTTAAAATAAATTTTAGAACAGAGTCATTGCACAAGTCTCTCACACAATGCATAAGCTCACTCACATATCCAAAATCGCCCTACATACTCATACAAGTCGTGACACACACAATGACACAAGTCCTCAAGCATTAACCCATGCATGTGTACACTCACACATGCACACGCTCACACACAGCCACACCATCCCTACACACACACCTGTAAGGTCATTCAGACACATTCCCAGGCCCCTCACTCACATCACCCTACACAAGTCACTCACACACACACACACAAACGTAAATACTAATTCATGTTAAGTTAGAATACAACCTAGTAAACAGGGTTTCTTTTAAGTCTCTATTTAATAATGCTTTAGAAGCTATGTCAACAGGTATAGCATATACGACCAAGACAGATGGATACATATTTTCTTCTGAATATAAGAGAATGGAATGAACCTAGAGATACTTTTGGAAGTTTAAAAGGTATACAAATATAAAAGGTACGTTGGTTTTTGCTGTTATTTTTAAGATTTCCAGGGTTACCATTAGCCTAAAATTTTCTTTAAAAAATGTATAGTCAAGACCTATCCATAATTTGCTACTTCTGAAAAGCGTTTTTAAGATGTGGTACCGAAACCATAATTCTCCTACTGTGCTGTAGCATGCTCTGTTTTACAAGCGTGCACCTCTGGAAAGCAGGCAAGATGGATTCCTTGTGTAAATGGCAGCTTCAGAGAAACCCATGTTGGAGAGGTGTGGGTCTACCTGTACCAAAAGAACGTTCTGCGATCTGAGACGGTCAAAATGACCATCACTCACCGTGTGGATGACCGAACCTCCCCACCCATTGAGGGTGAGGGCTCCCTGCTTCTGTGAGTGAGACCCACCTCAAGAGAGCTGGCCCAGGGAGCCTTGCTACAGGGCTTCCCCAAAATCAGGATTAACGCTCCTGAGCTGGCGTGGCTGTAATTACGGAGATGGTCACTGTCATTTATTCCCCAAATCAAGCCAACTGAGGTTTATCGTCTCAATTCTCCCTTTATCATCTTTCATTATAGAAAGTATTATTTTCTCTACAAATTGAGTTAAATAAACACATATTCATAGAGAGGAAATGATGGCCTTCTAATCCATTGCTAAATAAGATTATAATTATTTTTCTCTACACATAGAATAATATCTACTAGTGTTCAAAACAGGATCAACAGACATTGATAAACGGTCTTCAGATATAATAGATGTGTGTTTATGTTGATAAAATGTTTCATACAAATAAAAAGTTATTTTTAAAACTCAGAATTTGGGACTTCCCTGGTGGCGCAGTGGTTAAGAATCTGCCTGGCAATGCAGGGGACATGGGTTCGAGCCCTGGTCTGGGAAGATCCCACATGCCACGGAGCAACTAAGCCCATGCGCCACAGCTACTGAGCTTGTGCTCTAGAGCCCGTGAGCCTCAACTACTGAGCCCGCATGCTGCAACTACTGAAGCCTACGCACCTAGAGCCCGTGCTCCGCAACAAAAGAAGCTACTGCAATGAGAAGCCCACACACCGCAACGAAGAGTAGTCCCCACTCATCACCGCAACTAGAGAAAGCCCGCGCGCAGCGACGAAGACCCCACGCGGCCAAAAATGAAAAAAAAAAGTTAAAAAAACTTAGAATTTATCTGTTTGCTCAAAATATATATTGAACACTACTACATGGTTGGGGTTAAGTTTGTCACATTGCTTAATTTTTTTTAATCTGGAAAGGCTATGACATTCCACTGAACTCAATAATTAAAAATAACCGCCTTGATGACTGGCAAGATTATTTGGCTATAGTTGCCCATGCCTAAAAATACTTTAAAATTATTAACTATCAATTATCATATTAAAAGTTACTTGTCCTCTGCAATGAACGCCCAAAGCTTGCATTAGCATGCCCTGTACTGGAGTTCCTATTGAAACTACTGGATCATCCTCAAACCTTTATCAATACTACGGCTCCAAACTTTTTCACAGGGAGTTTCCTCTTCATTTTCCCTGCAGAGAAGATAGTAATGGGTTCTTAAAGGTACACATCAGGACCATAGCAACCAGTTAAATTCCTATGCCTCTGAAATATTATTCAGCTGTCATGGAAGCAAAAGCCAGTTTGATAACTGACCACATAGGTCTCTGATTTACTGGTACCTGATGGTCTAGATTACTGTTAGGGTATCCTAAGCTATTGCGTTTAATGATATATTTTTGATACATTTATACCCCTCTAAAATTATAGCAGCATCAACATCACCTTTGTGAATTGGTAGCTATTTGTACATATAAATAACATGGTCACATGTCTTCTGGCTAAATTTTATCACTGGAAATATGAAGTATAAAACTAAAAGAATATTTTCTTATTTCTAATGTGAATATTATCTCTTTCCTGTGGAACAGATGATGGTAAGAAAAAGGAGAGAAAAATGTTTGTTTTACATACAAATTTCAATCTGCTGCCAAAAGTTTGAAAATGGACAGGTCAAACTAAAGAAGTGAGATTGCCTTTACCTGTCTGTGATTCCACATGAGTCTATCTGAAGGTCGCTGAAGTTCCCAAGGGACTCCTGCTGAACTGAAATCAGATCTACCATCTTGTGATTGATAGAAATGAGTCTCATACATCCCTGAAACCCACCAAGTGGACTTTTACATTTGGATCCAAAGCTGTTGTCAGGACAACCTGATAAAAACAAAACAATACAAAGTTGATCAGGATACATCATAATGAATCAGGACTCAGTATCTTCACTAAAAAAAATTTTAAAATAGGCATTTGATTATTAAATTGAAATGGAGGGGAAAGCCTACTGCAGTCATCATTCATTTGATCTAAATTACAAATAGCAATTCATACAAACGTATTTCTCTTTATTACCATAGGATTCATAGGAAATTACTACTGTTATAATAATTATGTGCAAGGATACTAACTTGATCCCAACTTTAGAAATACACAGATCAGCTCCAGTATCCTGAACATGTCATTCAGCAGTATTAAATTATATATAACGCAAACACAGGAACTTAGTCTTTTGGGATGCAAAAAGAAGAGCATAAAGGATGAAAGCATGCACTGTAGACAAGAAAAGATAAATCAATAATGCTGAAATACCTTTGTGTTTAAGGCTATTCGGAAAAGGAGTTACGACGACTTGGAATAAAATTACAACTATTTATGCAATTAAATACTTTTCATATGCATATAAGAGCCACATATACATGCATTTTAATAACTCATAATGGCTTAATGTCAAAAACATTTCATTGTTTGACTTTATTTATTCTCTGCCTCATAAAGGAGTGTTCCATTTATATTGATTTTTTTCTAACACTTATCTAAGACCTGTTTCTAATTATTTAAATAATAAAGAACTATAGTATTAACCATTTTTGTCTGGGGTTTAATGATGTTCTCAGTGTTTCTCTATCCAAGTGAAATAAACAATTTTATGGAGTATGAACACATATATTATACTTATGTACTTTTCATTAATCTTTCTTTGCTGTTATGGTTGTCAACCACTAATATAATTTCAAAGAATAAGAAATGAATCAGCAATTCCCTAACTCCTGTACAATCCATGCTAGTTTTCTACCTGGGAATTTCCATTATAATTAAATATTTTGACAGAGGATGTTTCTCCTTAATGCTTTTTTTTCTAACAAAATACTTTTACCCAGCAAGGAAAGGCCAGGATTCATACTTGAAACTGTTATCATGCACACTGAAATATTATATTTTAAGCAACGGAGACTGAAATTTTAAATTTAATATATCAAGAAAAGGGGACGAAAGTTTTTTCAGTATCAGTTAATTGTACATGGTTCTACACACATTTTCAGTGCTTAAAATTCTTCTGTGGTACAGGATACAGTTACCATAATCGGGATGTGTTTTCTAGATGACTTATTAACCAATTAAGAATGTTAAAATAAAAACCAAGAGGAGAGCGGTTCAATAATATTTGGGGGCAGCTACAATATGCCAGGAATATAAACAGCGCTGCTAATCTCCTTTTCTCCAAGTGGTGTTTCCTGACACATTTCAAACTATTTCAGAATAAAATAAATTGTGCGGTATGTCTCTATAGGGAACAAAACTAAGCAAACTCACAGTCACAAGGAGAGGTCATGGAACTTTACAGAGAGCACAGCGGTCATATTATGAGGCCCTTCACATTCCTGGCTACAATGTTTAATAAGCAAGAGATTCTAAAGAACAAAGTAGGGTTCAACCCAGG
This sequence comes from Phocoena phocoena, assembly GCF_963924675.1. NCBI lineage: Eukaryota > Metazoa > Chordata > Mammalia > Artiodactyla > Phocoenidae > Phocoena > Phocoena phocoena. The sequence continues at coordinate 48,209,214 of NC_089238.1, read as the reverse complement.
TTAGTCTCATTAGCCTATGATAACAGACATCCACAGGTTAATATAATGCAACAGCAGAGAGAAATTCAGCACTGAACTGGTTTGGGATGAAAGTTCTAAAATATGAAGATATCTAGGGAATACTTTCATGCTGAATTAATGGATGGATCCATTACTAGAGGCAGGCAGCGTGGTAAGCACCTCTGAGATGACAGATAAATGATCACTGCACGTACCAGAAGTAAGAGGTCGGGTTTGACTTCAGGGTGGTGTAGCCAGTTCACTGGATGGGTAATGTCTGATTTATACAAGCAGGAGTGTGAGGATTCTGCACACGGTCTAGTATCTCTAGCTTGTGCTACACGGTGTGTTATTCAATTGCACAAAGATTGCATAGGGGAATACACAGAAGTTAGACTTTCCTCCATCCTCAATCTGGAGAACCCAGATTTAAATTTTATCGTTTATAAATGATAAAAGCTGACCTCAGTACGTTTTTGACAGGCATACATGTGAGGAGGGAGAAAACGTAAACAATGATGGGCAAAGAGTGGCGTGTGGCAGCATATGCAGAATGCTGTGAGTTCCGGGCAGCCCACTCTCTCAACAGTCACACTCAAGACTGACACAGAAAACAAATACAACCCAGGCTGGTGGGACAGACTGCCCCAGAATTAACTACCTAAAGAAAGCCCTCCATCTAGATAAAACAGATCCTAGGAATAAAGGGGACTCATCCACACAGCGGAGAAGGTTTTCTAGGGTGACCAACCGCCAAGTTTGCTCTGGGGGTGGGAAGCAGGGAGGCTGTTCCCAGGACTCCAGGCTTTCAGTGCTAAAACGGGAGAGTTGGTGGTACAGCACAAATAGAAATCAGACTTCTCTTAAATAAAAATGAGATTTCTATTTTCTGATAAACAAGGAAAATAAGGAAACAGTGAACAGGCTGGGAAACAACATAAACAGGCCTGAAACAGTTAAGCAGTCTTGGTTATTCTTTAGCTGTTACTACTAACCAACACTTGTAGCTAGCTGGACTTGTCCTTCACAAAGCTGGTTACTCTCTGACTCCGTATGAATTACACTCTGCACCTGGCTTTCTTCTTTCCTTACGCTCCCTTGTAGCATTCTTTGTTTCAGAAAGAAGGTCACCGGCCAATAACTTCAGAAAAGACCAACCCCAGTTACCAAGTTGCCTGACGCCAGCTGTAGCTGTTTTGAAATTTCGCAAAAGAAAAAAAAAAAAAGCATGACCTTCATTAGGATATAAAATCTCTCCTATTCCCAGGGAGTGGGGGTGGGGGGCTGCTGTGTCCTCTCTTTGCGCGGCAAAGAATAAAGCTACTTTTTCTCGTTCCTCCAAAACTCTGCCTCCGTATTTCTTTTCGGCATTGGTGCATGGAGAGTCAAGATTTTGGCATCATTGGTCACCCCATTGCCAGTACCACTCAGACAATGAGCCCCTGAGCCAGTCCTGCCCTTTAGGGGACCCTGTTCTAACCCTCCTCCAGCCATAATTCTGCCCATGGCAACAGGGGGTCTCACAGGGGAAGGTGATGTGCCCACTTGGAAACTGCTCCCCTCTAGCTCATCCCAGAATCCAGAATTCCCACCCCAGAAGCCCTACTTGGGCTTCCAGAAGGATGGACCTCCTCTACCAGGTCCTGGAGGCACAAGGCTGGGAGGAGGAGGGAGAAATGTGGCAGCAGGAGGCCTCCTGCTTTCCTTTGTACCCTTGTTCGCAGCCCTGGAAATGTCATGGTGCCCTGGGGCTTGCAGGGTATATACTTAGTGATTAATAGAATCTCATGACAAGATCAAACATACTCTGGTACTTAAGGTTACCGATTGAGAAGATGATTGAATCAACAGAGATGTTGCCTAAGTAAACTTAAGATTGGTTATTTAAATAAAAGCCCTGAAGTTGGCATTTTATTATGGAAGCTTTCACAGTATATTGTTTAGGGACTCAGGAATACCTGCAAAGATGTCAAATCATAAAGAACATGACAGGAGGCATAAAACCCCAATTCAAGACGATGGTTACCTGGGGAGATGAAGAGGTATGATCATGGAGTGACAAATGGATGTTGGTAATGTTATCTTTCTTAAGCTGGAAAATGCATGTGCAGATGTGTATTTTAAAAATAATAATTAGTATTCTTTGAATTGTATATATGATGTAAGATGCGAACAATACGAAGTAACTGGGTGTGGGCTATTTGGCAACTCCCCGTGTATCTTTGCAACCCTCTGGTAAATCTAAAACTATTCAAAAATTATTAAGTTCATTTAATTAAAATGGCGTATATCATATGTATCATAATAAAAACAAGCAAAATTACAGAGTGCACATGTGATATATTTCATTATAAAATATTATAGTATGAATAAAAATCAATCAAAATTTTGTACAAAAAATAGGCATCACTAAATCTGAACATGAAGGGTGTAAAATAATTTAAGAATGATGAGTCTATTTTCATTACTTACACTTTTATGCAGTCTGTTATTTTTATCATCTCTTTTTTGCATCATTTAACAAAATGTTTGGGTTTTTTCTTACCTCTTTTGGTGCTTCTAAATCTTTTCCTTTGAAGTGAAAGCTCTAGATTAAGTTGTTCTACACAGATCTTCCTTGACTTACAATGTGGTTACATCTTGATAAACCCATTGTAAGTCGAAAATATCCTAAGTCAAAAATGTGTTTAATATATCCAACCTGCCAAACATAGCTTAGCCCAGCCTACCTTAAACATGCTCAGGACACTTACATTAGCCAACAGTTGGGCAAAATCACCTAACACAAACCCTACTTTATAATAAAGTGTTGAATACTCACGTAATTTATTGAATACTGTACTGAAAGTGAAAACAGATTGGTTGTGTGAGAACAGAATGGTTTAAGTGTATCTGTTGTTTACCCTTGGGATTGCGTGGGTGACTGGGAGCTGTGGCTCGCTGCCACTGCCCGGCATCCTGAGAGAGTATTATTCCACATGTCATTAGCCTGGGAAAAGATCAAAATTCAAAGTACGGTTTCTATTGAATGTGTATTTCTTCGCACCATCATAAAGTTGAAAAATCCTAAGTCAGGGACTGTTTGTATATCCTACCATGTATTAAAGGAACATGTTCCTATGGACTGCTATAAAATCAATCATATATTCCATAAGGTTTTATAAACCACTTGGTTTATACATGAACACATCACCCTAAAGGAAGCAATTATATCTTTTAAGATTGTTGCCATTATGCTGCCTCTCACAGTAATGGATTAGGTAGGGGTTTTTTGGTTTGTTTGTTCACTCTTAATATAAGATGAATGATTCACGGTCTGTGTACTTACTGTCAATTCTTAGAAAGGAATTTGTATCTTATTGATGAATAATGAAGGCTGGGCTTTCAACCAAATTCAAAAGTGGTTCTAGACAGAAGTCATGATTACATTTCAAAATAACAAGAAGAAACACCTCAAGTCATGATTAAAAATAAGTCTTACTACTAACAGTTTTACAACTTTGTCTTTCTAATTAATGTTAAGTATTGTCTTATGTTAATTTTCCAGTGCTAGAGATTCATTTCCACTTCCAAGGTTTGCTTTTTGAAGATTTTAGTTCAATCGAACATCCACTGGACAAGTAAACACTTCATTTGTTTTTGTTCTTTAAGAGAGATGGCTAATGCCTTCATTTTATCAACTATATCAGTGCGTTATTACTTCGCAGTGAGAAGAGGCTTCTGGGGCTAATTAAGTTATATTTTTTGTCCACTGGCATAATACTGACCTGCACTGAGCAGCAAAAAAGCAATAAGAATGCTCTAGAAAAGCTAAGAGGCATGATCAGGAAAACAGTGCAATGCAATGAGCCCATAAAATCTGAAAAAGACATACATGTACGGCCATTCAACATTAGGAAAATATAACAAAATTTGAAAGTAAGAACTGAAGAGCATGGTCTACTTGCAAGCAATCTCATTATAGAAATCATAAACATAAGTCAGTCCACCTCAAAGAAATGCATTTTAGGTCACAATTAATCATCGTGATCTACTCAACATTTCCATGTTCAAAGAAAGTGAGAAATTATTCCATAATATTCACACTGGTTAAAACACGATGACTTTAAGACACAGGGCAAGTGACTGCGAACATGGTTCAATTGCCCATATGGAGCAACCGTTTCTCTTACCTCCAAAATAAGAGGTGCCCCCTGAATAAATCTGCTCAGGCCCCAGGGAAGGAGACGCAGAAGCCACTTGGCCATCCACCACCACGCTCAGGTAACTCCTTTTGGCAGACAAAGAGACGGAATGCCACTGCCCATCATTTAATCCAACACCTGGGGGAGGTAAAATTAGGTAAAAGAGATACCTCTTAACAGTGAACATTGTAAGCAGTTGGTTAGAAATAGCAATGTACACATCACTCAATCAAGGGCAGCACTCACAACTATTTTTTTTTTTTTTTTTTTTTTTTTTTGCGATACGCGGGCCTCTCACTGTTGTGGCCTCTCCCGCTGTGGAGCACAGGCTCCGGACGCGCAGGCTCAGCGGCCATGGCTCACGGGCCCAGCCGCTCCGCGGCACGTGGGATCCTCCCGGACCGGGGCACGAACCCGTGTCCCCTGCATCGGCAGGCGGACTCTCAACCACTGCGCCACCAGGGAAGCCCTCCAGCTATTTTTGACCACAAGCTTTCAGACAGAAAATGCATGGAAGCTCCATTAGATGCTGAAGCTCTTTGCCCTGTACTCATTTACTATAACACAAATTCCATCCTGGGCACCAAAGCTTATTTTTAAATTATATCCATGAAGCAAAAAAGATTTCCAAAGACCCAATTCTGATTTCGTTTGTGAAAGATAATGAGAAAGACCTAAAAACTGAAAAACGAAGAATGTAGGCTAGATACTTTTAGACACATTTTCTAAGAGTGGACTCTGAAATAGACAGCTGAATAGAGTTATATAATCCCTGACGATATGAGACTGGACTAAAATAAATCAAATGTCCCAAATTTGTCATCCTGTGCTTCCTCTAAGAGGATACATTTAGAGCGAAGATCCTTGTACTGAGTTTTGCGTCACACAGACGAACACTTCCCACCCTCCTCATCCCACCCTGCATCTCCCACCATCTCTTCCTCAAAGCTCAGATGTGCCTGGATACAAGGCTCTGCTTCTGTTATCTCATCTTAGGCTTTCCATTGGCCTGGGATGGTGCTCATCAAACTACCTGCGGTTATGGACATTTTCTTTTCTGATCTACTGCAGATTGATACTTTTATAAAATTCAATAAAAATGAATGACTGAAACATTAAAGAAAGAAGATATATAAAATGCAAGCCCACTGACCATATGCTTAGAAGGTGTGGCAATACCTTCTTGCTATAACGGTTTCTAGGAGATTACTCTCAATTTTTGTACTTATCTTGGTAATAAGTATTTCAGTGAACCAGTATATTCCAAGGAGCACCCTCTGAGTAGCAGTGCTCCAGGTAGCTGCTGGGTAGCTGCAGCAGGATAAAGTCAAAGGCTTGGGGACATCTTCTGTCAATACAGAAGCTAATTTACATTAAGAACACAAGTCTGAACAAGTTAAGAACAAAAATCATAAATCTTGCCCTCAAAGTCCACCTCCTCAATTTGGGATGATTCGTCATCTAAAGGAGGAAAGGAAGGAAGGGAGGAAAGGAGGCAGGGAGGGAGGGAGGAAGGGAGGAAGGAAGGAAGGAAGGAAGGAAGGGAGGGAGGGAGGGAGGGAGGGAGGGAGGGAGGAAGGGAGGAAGATAGAGTAAAATAAAATAAAGTTATTAAAATAAAAAATAATTATTAAGAAAAAGAAAATTATTTAAAAAAAAAAACGGACGGATAGAACCCTAGGACAAATGGTGGAAGCAAAGCTACACAGACAAAAGTCTGTCAGGACAGCCATTCTGCGATGTGACACAGTTAAATGCACCCATTTGCCCAGCTTGCGGGTTACGAAGTTGTGCTGTGTTTGCGGGAGGAACTTCAGAAAGCTATTCTTGAGCCTCATTTGTAACAGACAGCGCTTGCTTACGATGAGGAGACTTTTATTACCTGTCAATGGGATTTATTGCTCAAATTAAATAATGAAAGACCCATTTAATTCATTTCACCTAACTCTACATAATAAAAAGGATAATTTTTAAATTGGATTCTATTTTTCTTTTAAATCTACAGCTACTTCCACTTTAATGTCTGATGAGAAGTGAGCCCCTTTCCAAGGCCACATCATGGTGAAAGAGGGGAAGAAAAGGAGGAATTGCAGAATTTGTATTTTTTCTGATTCATGGTATAAGGTAACTAAATGCTAATTCTAGTACACGACTCTCACCACTCACAACTTTCAAAGGTAGGGGAAGGGATATGTTGTTGGTATAATAATAATAAAATAATAACAGTTTTAGTGACTATTATTCATAACAGGTACTGCATGCTTTATATGCATCATGTCATTTAATCTTCAACATTACTACTGTCATTCTCATTTTAAATATGGAGAAAATAAACCTCAAGGGAAAAACAAATCACCCAAGGAAGTATCCAGCTGGTGAGCTGATTCCAAAACCCACACTCTTCTCGGCCTGCACGACAGGTGCTCGGCCCCCTTATTGTTTTGCTCATGTTAAACAATTAACTATGAGAAAGAGAAAAGCAGCCCCTAAGAGCTAGGGGCTAGTGGCCTGGTACTCTCAGGGAGGCCTTGGTGGTGTGAGATGCTGGTGGGCGTCCAGAGCTAGGCCTTGGTGTTCTCCCACTGAGCATAAACAAGCTCAGAGAACATCAATATTAGATAAGGTCACTCTGTCACTATAACGAACTGGGACCAAAAAACCCCCCCAAAACAAACAAACCCCAAAAGTACTTTACAAACTGGTTTAAGCACAGACAAAAGCAAGGCTACTGTGAAAACCACAAAAATACCAAGTCCTCTCCCGGCTAATATGAGTAACAACGGACTGTTTAAATCAAATACAGATTTAGCCTTATTTTATTCCTCCATCCTTCTAAATAATACTTACAAAGATACTTAACCAGTTACCCTCACCTCCTGGCAGCATTTAATCCCAAGCAATTTTCCATTTCCTTGAACCCCCCACGCAAAACAGCTAACTCAACCTAAAATCCTATGACAAGTCATCCTTAACACCTTTGTAATGAGACTCTTCCATGGTTCCCCTGGGTGAGGGTTCTCCTTGTTGCAATAAGCAACAAACCCAAACTGTTTGATTGCAGGTATGATCACTGTGGTCTCTGGGTAGAAACCATTGACACCTCCAGCTGGAAGAACAGAAGAATAAATGGAAAGATTTGCAAGTGCAGGTGGCAGGAGAATGTGGGATCCTTTACAAGAACCTCCTCCCTCTCCCCTTCTTCTCCTTCTCCTCCTCTTTTCTTTTCTCTCTCTCTCTCCTTCTCTCTTTTTGTCTCCCCCCAGGCCCCAAAACACATAGACACACAAAATATAGGAGGAGGAAAAAGGTTTATCTCTGCTCCTTGTATATAAAATCAGGGACCAGTCTTAAACTGCTACAGAAATATTGTGACACTTTAGCTACCATCACTCTTTCATAAGATTATAACAGGCATCCATGAAGTAGGATGTGTAAAGGGGGAAAAAAAAAAAAGCCTGCTATATAGGGTAGATTCTTTGCAAAGAAGCAAAAAGCAATTAAACAAAGGCCATTACTCAAGGAGCAACTGAAGGAATTTGCCTGTTCCAAGTAACTTTTAGTGCTCTGAAACTGTGCCAGACATTCCTATATTCACTAACTATAGCCACTAACCAGAATTAAAGATCCATGACACCAGATTGCTCTTGCCAAGAGGAAAATATGGAGGTCAATGCTGCCAATCACTTTAGGGGAAAGTGGGACTTTCAGGGAGCGAGGGGGTTCTAAGGTGAAAAGCAGGAATACTCCAACAGTGAAAGGGAAGAAGGGGGAACTTTAAAAATGGCTTCTCCTGGGTGAGGCAAATCAAGACGGCAGTCCCATTGCCAGGGCCACAAGAATCACGAAGGCCTAGTAACTGAAACATGCAGAGGCCTCTCATAGGCGGAGTCAAGATGGCATACTGGGAGAATGTGGAATTTGCATCTCCTCACAACTAGGGTACCTACCAGGTACTGGTGGGGGACCACGGACACCTAAGGGAACGGGAGGAACCCCCAGTGACTGGGTAGTACGTGGGGTGTGGGGGTAGTGAAGGGGGAGGAGAAGTGGAGGCAGGATGAGATGGGCGCCCTTGAGGGCTGGCTGTGGGAGGGGAGGGGATCCCACACCCGAAAGGGGAAATTGGGGAACCACTGGGATGGCAGAGGATCAAAAGGGAGCATGGCCAGGTTTACCATGCCCACGTGGGTCCCTGGGAGACTGCTGAAGACCCAGGCCTGATCCTCTGCCCACAGAGGCCCCCTCCAGCTGTGCAGGTCCTGAGGGAGTGGGAGGAAGGCAAGGCGGAGTAAAAGTAAAGGCCGGACCTCCAGGACCGGCACCCCTGAGGGGCGGCTGGGGGAGGTGAGGAGCTCCTACACCAAGCAGTACCCACCCCCGTTAGGGGGCAAGAACCTGGGAGAGAAGGTGTGGGAGGGGCGCAGAGGAACAGAAAAGAACGCGGCCAGTGCGTTCCCCTGTCCACTTAGGCATCAGGAAGGCTGCTGGGCTCCCAGGCCTAATCCTCTGCCCTCGGAGCCTCCCTCCTGCGCACAGAGCCCAAGCCCCGCCCCCAAACCCCCACCCAGGGCCCCACCTCTACACTGGGAGACCCCGTCCAATGAGCTGGGCCTAAACCCCAACCACACACCCTCACTCAGGGCCCTACCTCCAAACTCTGGAACCCCACACTCCAGAGGCCCTCCTTTGGATGTGCCGCCTCTCCCCCTCCCCAAGTCCTAAGCAGACACCCCACCCCATGCTTGAATGTCACCCCACCTAGGCCCTGCCTCCAAGGGACTTTTCCAGCTACCTAGGTCCTGAGCCTAGGCCCCGCCCCATGCTCAAACGTCACTCCCCTAACCGCCTAGGACCCACCTCACCCTAAACCCCACCCCTGCCTAGAGTTCCACCCCCACCTAAACTCCACCTGCATAGCCAGGTTTTTTTTTTTTTTTTTTTCCTGTTGTGGTTGTATTTTACCTTGTTGAAGTTGTTTCAATTAAAGTTTTATTTTTCCTAATATATTTTTTATCTTTCTAATTTTATTTTCTATTTTATTCTTTGATATTGTACTGTTCCTTTCTTTCTTCTTTTTTTTTTAACTGCACCATGAAGCTTGTGGGATTTTGGTTTCCAGGTCACAGGTCCTGCCCAAGATCCTGTGGTGAGAGCTCAGAGTCCAAACCTCTGGACTAATGGAGAACCTCAGACCCCAGGGAATATTAATAGGAATGAGGCCTCCCAGAGGTCCTCATCTCAGCACCAAGACCTGACTCTATCCAACTGCCTGCAAACTCCAGTGCTGGACGTCTCAGGACAAACAACCAGTAAGACAGGAATACAGCACCACCCACCAAAAAAAAAAAAAGAAACAACAAAAAAAAATGTTACAGATGAAGGAGCAAGGTAAAAACCTGCAAGACCAAATAAACGAAGATAAAATAGGCAACCTACCTGTAAAATAATTCAGAGTTAGGATAGTAAAGATGATCCAAAATCTCAGAAACAGAACGGAGAAAATACAAGAAACATTTAACAAAGATCTAGAAGAACTAAAGAGCAAACAAACAGTGATGAACAACACAATTACTGGAATTAAAAATACTCTAGAAGGAATCAATAGCAGAATAACTGAGGCAGAAGAACGGATAAGTGAACTGGAAGATAAAATGGTGGAAGTAAATACTGCAGAGCAGAATAAATAAAAAAGAATGAAAAGAATTGAGGACAGTCTCAGAGACCTCTGGGACAACATTAAACACACCAATATTCAAATTACAGGGCTCCCAGAAGAAGAAGAGGAAAAGAAAGGGTCTGAGAAAATACTTGAAGAGATTATAGTCGAAAACTTCCCTAACATGGGAAAGGAAATAGTCAGTCAAGTACAGGAAGCAAAAAGAGTACATAAAGGATGAACCCAAAGAGAAACATGCTGAGACACATTAATCAAACTATCAAAAATTAAATACAAAGAAAAAATATTAAAAGCAGCAAGGGAAAAGCAACAAATAACATACAAGGGAATCCCCATAAGGTTAACAGCTGATCTTTCAGCAGAAACTCTATAAGCCAGAAGGGAGTGGCAGGACATATTTAAAGTGAGGAAAGGGAAAAACCTACAACCAAGATTACTCTACCCAGCAAGGATCTCATTCAGATTCGATGGAGAAATTAAAACCTTTACAGACAAGCAAAAGTTAGGAGAATTCATCACCACCAAACCAGCTTTACAACAAATGCTAAAGGAACTACTCTAGGCAAGAAACACAAGCGAAGGAAAAGACCTACAAAAACAAACCCAAAACAATTAAGAAAATGGTAATAGGAACATACATATCCATAATTACCTTAAATGTAAATGAATTAAATGCTCCAACCAAAAGACATAGACTGGATGAATGGATACAAAAACAAGACCCATATATATGCTTTCTACAAGAGACCCACTTCAGACCTAGTGACACATACAGACTGACAGTGAGGGGATGGAAAAACATATTCCACAAAAATGGAAATCAAAAGAAAGCTGGAGTAGCAATTCTCATATCAGACAAAATAGACTTTAAAATAAAGACTATTACAAGAGACAAAGAAGGACACTACATAATGATCAAGGCATCAATCCAAGAAGAAGATATAACAATTGTAAATATTTATGCACCCAACACAGGAGCACCTCAATAAATAACACAAATGCTAACAGCCATAAAAGGGGAAATCGACAGTAACACAACCATAGTAGGGGACTTTAACACCCCACTTTCACCAATGGACAGATCATCCAAAAGGAAAATAAGGAAACACAAGTTTTAAATGATACATTAAACAAGATGGACTTAACTGATATTTATAGGACATTCCATCCAAAAATAACAGAATACACTGTCTTCTCAAGTGCTCATGGAACATTCTCCAGGAAAGATGATATCTTGGGTCACAAATCAAGCCTTGGTAAATTTAAGAACACTGAAATCGAATCAAGTATCCTTTCCAACCACAATGTTAGGAGACTAGATATCAATTACAGGAAAAAAACTGTAAAAAATACAAACACATGGAGGCTAAACAATATGCTACTAAATAACCAAGAGGTCACTTAAGAACGCAAAGAGAAAATCAAAAAACGCCTAGAAAGAAATGACAATGAACACACGATGACCCAAAACCTATGGGATGCAGCAAAAGCAGTTCTAAGCAGGAAGTTTATAGAAATACCATCCTACCTCACAAACCAAGAAAAATCTCAAATAAACAACCTAACTTTACACCTAAAGCAAATAGAGAAAGAAGAACAAAAATAACCCAAAGTTAGCAGAAGGAAAGAAATCATAAAGATCAGATCAGAAATAAATTAAAAAGAAATAAAGGAAAGAATAGGAAAGATCAGTAAAACTAAAAGTCAGTCCTTTGAAAAGTTAAACAGAATTGATAAACCATTAGCCAGACTCATCAAGAAAAAAAGGGAGAAGACTCAACAGAACTAAAAATGAAAAAGAAGTAACAACTGACACTGCAGAAATACAAAGGATCATGAGAGATTACTACAAGCATCTATATGTCAATAAAATGGACAACCTGGAAGAAATGGACAAATTCTTAGAAAAGCACAACCTTCTGACAATGAACCAGGAAAAAATAGAAAATATAAACAGACCAATCATAAGCACTGAAATTGAAACTGTGATTAAAAATTTTCCAATGAACAAAAGCCCACGACCACATAGCTTCACAGGCAAATTCTATCAAATTTACAGAAGTGCTAACACCTATCTCTTCTCAAACTCTTCCAACATATAGCAGAGGGAGGAACACTCCCAAACTCATTCTATGAGGCCACCATCACCCTGATACCAAAACCAGACAAAGATGTCACAAAGAAAACTACAGGCCAGTATCACTGATGGACATAGATGCAAAAATCCTCAGCAAAATACTAGCAAACAGAATCCAACAGCACATAAAAAGGATCATATACCATGATCAAGTAGGGTTTATCCCAGGAATGCAAGGATTCTTCAATATACGCAAATCAATCAATGTGATACAACATTTTAAAAAACTGAAGGATAAAAACCATATGATAATCTCAATAGATGCAGAAAAAGGTTTTGACAAAATTCAGTACTCATTTATGATGAAAACTCCAGAAAGTAGGCAGAGAGTGAACTTACCTCAACATAAAGATGATCATATATGACAAACCCAGAGACAACATCGTTCTCAATGGTGAAAAACTGAAACCATTTCCACTAAGATCAGGAACAAGACAAGGTTGCCCACTCTCACCACTATTATTCAAAATAGTTTTGGAAGTTTTAGCCACAGCAATCAGCGAAGAAAAAGAAATAAATGGAATCCAAATCGGAAAAGAATTAAAACTGTCACTGTTTGCAGATGACATGATACTATACAAAGAGACTCCTAAAGATACTACCAGAAAACTACCAGAGCTAACCAATGAATTTGGTAAAGTAGCAAGATACAAAATTAATGCACAGAAATCTCTTGCATTCCTATACACTAATAATGAAAAATCTAAAAGAGAAATTAAGGAAATGCTCCCATTTATCATTACATCAAAAAGAATAAAATATCTAGGAATAAACCTACCTAAGGAGACAAAAGACCTGTACACAGAAAACTATAAGACACTGATGAAAGAAATGAAAGATGATACCAACAGATGGAGAGATCTACCATGTTCTTGGATTGGAAGAATCAACATTGTGGCAATGACTACACTACCCAAAGCAATCTACAGATTCAATGCAATCCCTATCAAACTACCAATGGCATTTTTCACAGAACTAGAACAAAAAATTTCACAATTCGTATGGAAACACAAAAGACCCCGAATAGGCATAGCATTCTTGAGAAAGAAAAACAGAGCTGGAGGAATCAGGCTCCTGGACTTCAGACTATACTACAAAGCTATAGTAATCAAGACAGTATGGTACTGGCACAGAAACAGATATATAGATCAATGGAACAGGACAGAAAGCCGAGAGATAAATGCATGCACATATGATCACCTTATTTTTGATAATGGGGCAAGAATACACAATGGAAAAAAGTCTCTTCAATAAATGATGCTGGGGAAACTGGACAGCTACATGTAAAAGAATGAAATTAGAACACTCCCTAACACCATACACAAAAATAAACTCAAAATGGATTAAAGACCTAAATTTAAGGCCAGAAACTATCAAACTCTTAGAGGAAAACATAGGCAGAACACTCTATGACATAAATCACAGCAAGATCCTTTTTGACCAGCCTCCTAGAGAAATGGAAATAAAAACTAAAATAAACAAATCGGACCTAATGAAACGTAAAAGCTTTTGCACAGCAAAGGAAACCATAAACAATACAAAAAGACAACTCACAGAATGGGAGAAAATATTTGCAAATGAAGCAACTGACAAAGGATTAATCTCCAAAATTTATAAGCAGTTCATGCAGCTCAATAAAAACCACAAACAACCCAATCCAAAAATGGGCAGAAGACCTGAACAGACATTTCTCCAAAGAAGATATACAGATTGCCAACAAACACATGAAAGAATGCTCAACATCACTAATCATCAGAGAAATGCAAATCAAAACTACAATGAGGTATCACCTCACACTGGTCAGAATGGCCATCATCACAAATATCAACAAACAATAAATGCTGGAGAAGGTGTGGAGAAAAGGGAACCCTTTTGCACTGTTGGTGGGAATGTAAATTGATACAGCCACTATGGAGAACAGTATGGAGGTTCCTTAAAAAACTAAAAATAGAACTTCCATATGACCCAGCAATCCCACTACTGGGCATATACCTGAGAAAACCATAATTCAAAAAGAGTCATTTACTACAATGTTCATTGCAGCACTATTTACAATAGCCAGGACATGGAAGCAACCTAAGTGTCCATCGACAGGTGAATGGATAAAGAAGATGTGGCGCATATATACAATGGAATATTACTTACCCATAAAAAGAAATGAAATTGAGTTATTTGTAGTGAGGTGGATGGACCTAGAGTCTGTCATACAGAGTGAAGAAAGTCAGAAAGAGAAAAACAAATACTGTATGCTAACACATATATATGGGGAAAAGAAAAAGGTTATGAAGAACCTAGGAGCAGGACAGCAATAAAGATGCAGACCTACTAGAGAATAGACTTGAGGACACAGGGAGGGGGAAGGGTAAGCTGGGACAAAGTGAGAGAGTGGCATGGACATATATACACTACCAAATGTAAAACAGATAGCTAGTGGGAAGCAGCCGCATAGCACAGGGAGATCAGCTCGGTGCTTTGTGACCACCGAGAGGGGTGGGATAGGAAGGGTGGGAGGGAGGGAGACGCAAGAGGGAAGAGATATGGGGACATACGTATATGTATAGCTGATTCACTTTGTTATACAGCAGGAACTAATACACCATTGTAAAGTAATTATACTCCAATAAAGATGTTTAAAAAATAAATAAAATAAACAGAAAATAAATAAATAAATAAATGTTATAGTTCTGGGAGGAGAATTTTATATTTAACTTTAAGAAAAAAAAAAGACCTAGTGGCAGGACAGGAATAAATATGCAGAAGTAGAGAATGGACTTGAGGACACGGGGAGGGGGAAAGGTAAGCTGGGACAAAGTGAGAGAGTGGCATGGACATATATACACTACCAAACGTAAAATAGATAGGTAGTGGGAAGCAGCCACATAGCACAGGGAGATCAGCTCGGTGCTTTGTGCCCACCTAGAGGGGTGGGATAGGGAGGGTGGGAGGGAGACGCAAGAGGGAAGGGATATGGGGATATATGCTTATGTATAGGTGATTCACTTTGTTATACAGCAGAAACTAACACACCATTGTAAAGCAATTACACTCCAATAAAGATGTTTAAAAAGAAACATCTCAAATACTGTAAGGCTGCATCTGCCAGTCCCTGCCCATGGGAGCAAGAAGCTTGTTTTCAGGCCTGATTTTCACCTTTAGGCAAAAGCAACAGCAGAAATGTAAAACTCATAGCAGCAATCTCAAATTTGACAATAAATAACTTGTTTTAAACAGGAAAATATAACCATATTGTTCGTTAGGTTCTTGATCTGAATGATTTTTGCTTTGCCATCTATGAAGGTGACAGAGACTGACAACATTTTATGTCATGAGTGATTTTGCAGTGCTGCTAATATGTCTTACGATCTAGACTATTATAATATCCTTAATATTTCAAAAATGACTGAGGCTGGCATAGTATTTTTTTGTTTTGTTTTGTTTTTTTGCGGTACGCGGGCCTCTCACTGCTGTGGCCTCTCCCGTTGCGGAGCACAGGCTCCGGACGCGCAGGCTCAGTGGCCATGGTTCATGGGCCCAGCCGCTCCGCGGCACCTGGTATCTTCCCGGACCGGGGCACGAACCCGTGTCCCCTGTATCGGCAGGCGGACTCTCAACCACTGCGCCACCAGGGAAGCCCTGGCATAGTATTTTTGAACCTTTCCAAATGACGATTTGTTTTTACATCACATTAAAAATTTAGCCTGATAATTCAAACACCTGCACAATTCCATTCTTTTTCAACATAATATAAATTTTTATTCCATTGCAAAAAGCATAAAAACTCTATGCTTTGAAAACCTGTAAGATTAATAATTTATATCTCCAGTAGCAAAGAAAAATTGAGCCATCCTTATAGAATGGAATGATTTAGTATATGATACTCACCCACCAATAATAGGTCATCCATTCTCTTCCGAGTCATTATGATACAACCTGACAACTGATTTAATTATCGAACACTGTACCTGAGAAAGTCTTCTCCTATGAGAGAAACAAATGGACCACCCACCCATACCATTTAAATAGCCCACCATCCAATGCAAAATGTACTTTCCTCACCGAAACTAGCAAAAATTAATACTTTAAAAGAAACTATAAAGATGGGAATGGGGGAGTTGGCGTGTAAAGTCCTACTTGTGTTATCTGAAGTGTAACAGTTTTAATATATTGACTTTCATATTTTGTCGAGGATCCTTGTTATTAGCTATGGGCACAGTCACACAAAGTCATATGATGTCATAATAGATTACAGTGTACACGGATTTAAACATTAATTTTTAAAATCATTTGGGGTAGTCTAGATAGACTTACACCTAGTATTTTATTAAATTTGTATGCCTGTAAAGTGTTTAGAAATGAACTAGCTTCATGGGGCTCAGTACAATAACGCTGTACTGAAGCAGCTTCTTTAAGATGCTGAAAATTAGGCTATGACTATAAGCACTCCAGAGGATGTCAAAGAACATCACAATAAACTACACATTAATAGCAAGCTTACATTTTTAGCCCCTCATTTTAGGGAGCCTATTAATTAGTAATATGACACTGATTATTTTATTTCCTTTTGTCAAGCCTGCAAATCTACCACATTTTGAGTGTTGCATTAAAAGGTCACAGCACAGTACCTCTTAAAAATGATAATTGATACTGAAGTTTCAGTTCCCACATTTAAACTACAGCAATATACAAACAACAAAATAGATACACAAAGACTAGGCATATTCATTTGTATACCTGTGTTTCTTATATTTGGTTTCTGACTGTATTTTAACTTTTTTTCCTCTCCCAGTCATATTCTATTAATTTTGGTCATAGTTAATATAGATGAGTAGTACAATGGCATCTTTAAATTGTTTTTAAAGATCATTTATTAACTTGAGGTCGCAATTTACCCCAATGTGACCTCTAGTTGCTTGGCTTGGGTATTATTCCATATATATGAAAATGTGATGGAGCTCCTTTGTCAAGAATTATATAATTTTAATGAAGAGACAAAAATATCCCTCACCCAAAGCACTGACCTAAATTAGACATCAATTTTCCAGACACTCATACAGTCTCTTTAATTATATTCTAGTCATTAAAATGGTACCATATTGCCTAGAAGTGCAGAGAATTCCATTTGGTTCCCAAATGAGAGACTTTACACAAATCTTCTCACCAAATATATGCAACATCACACGAACTACAGCAACAAGTAAAGTTAATTTGACTAAATATTTAGGTTTTACATTCACACTAATATTGAGATACAGTTATAGATTCCAGAAAGACCCCTCCCCATCTCTCAAAGACCAGATAAGACTAATAATTGTGTTACACAAGACTCATCTTCCACCGAAGATACCCAGCAAACTTGGGGTCCATTTCAGAGTCTGTCATATTTTTCCCAGAACACATTTCCTCGGGATATATTGATTTACCTGGACTGGGTGAGAGGGTCATGGAAGGAAATTTCTATTGCCCCACAACTATCATTTTGGTTAATAAGAACTGCTCGTGTTGAAGACATATTTAAAAGAAAATCAGAATCGAGTTCCTCTAAGGAAGAGATAATCTTATTAACTCAAGTATTCATTTGTTAAACAAATATTAATTTTTGGGTTAAGCATAAAATTTTATGGAGAAGGAACAGAGAGATAAGGAAATCTTTCAAACGCATATACTTTGCCTGCAGGAATACACTTATTACCTGCTGTGATGTCACTGGGTAATTTTCCTGGATGGTAGAGATTCACCTTAAGTCTTCCATCATTAAGAAAGAGGAGGAGACCCCCTGAAACCAGCTGAAGCTCACTGAATAGCAGTAGCCCCTCCTTATTCCAGGTTCGAAATTGAAAAGTGGCAGAAACTTCGTTCTCCCCGGAAGAGCCCGGCAGTGCTAAGTAACTCCTGGGGCTCAGAAAAGTCACAGGCACAGACTGTGGTTCTGAACAAGAAAACAACACATTTCCCTGAGAATAAAGTAAAAGAAAAAGCTTTAAGAATGACACTCACATCACCTTAGTGATAAAATCTGAAATACAGAGGCTGTTCATCAATCTCTAATTACCCCTGATTTAAAACAACAACAAAAATTGCTATCAACATGAATATTCAAATCCTTGCCATATGTCTTAATGGTTCTTCAAATCCAGGGATACATGGTCAGGCAAATCTTTCCCTGCGTTTTCTGGGTGAAATTATTTCCTCCCCATCTCTCAGTTCACAAAGGCATCTAACTCAATGCAACTGAATTCAATAAAAAATTTATGTAAGACAACTCTTTTCTATGTTTTACTTGGTTTTCTCTTCCCACTTATTTCACCCTTTTGCTGCCTTTGGCTTCTAACCCACCCCATAACATAACCAACATTAATGAGCTACTGGTTTTCCTTCCATGTTTTTTCATAATTCTCTCTGTTTCCATTGACATATACAAATATATATATATACACATATATATGTATATACATGTTTAAGTTATGTGTTCACTTATACGTACATTCACGTACACCTAAATATGTTTTGAATACATATACCTACACACTAGGCATTATTTGTTTTATTAAAATAGGAGCCATGTTTTATGCTGTTTACTCTATCATGATTTTATCATTAACAAATAACTTATGGAAATCCCTTTGAGTTATCTGGCAGAAGCCTAATTCCTACTTTTATTGATTGCATAATATTTTACTATGTGAATGTTCCAATTTTAGTCAACTGTTTCCTTGTTAATGTATATTCACTTTGTTTCCAGGTTTTGCCTCTCTGAACAATGCAAGAATAAATAACTCTGCATGCTTCTCTATGTGCTGGTATTTTCAGTTCTGCAGAAGAGGGTTCTAAATAAAGAACTATTGTATCTACATGTTTTAATAAATATTTCCAGCTTCTTCTCTGCCCACCAAAACAAGTTAAATTCTCCACATTTCCAACAGTAGTATACAAAGGTATGCTTTTCCTACATCCTTGACAAAGATATGCTTTTCCCCACATCCTTGACAGCAATAGGTATTACATATCTTTTAAATTTGCATAAGTTCAACAACAAAATACCAGAGTGATGTATCATTCTTATTTCTCTTGCATTTACCTAACAGTATATCTAAGCATTTTTCATGAGTTTGCTGCTCTTCTGGACTCGCTTTCCTCAGAACGGTCTGTTCATACCCTCTGCCTATTTTTCATTTTATTAGGTTTAACATTGCATAATACAATGTAGCACTTACATTCTTTTTTGAACCATTTTTGTCTTTTTCTTATCATTATGTGCTTGTCTTCAGATTTACATGTATTATTTCTTATCTAATGGTTTTTAGGTAGATCTTCAAGATACATTAGAATTGCATGAATTTTCATTAAAATATTGTACATGAAGGATTATTTTGCTATTAGAGTTAAATACATATTTAAGGATTAAAAAAAAGAAACGTAAAGGTCCGAACTATTTAGAAATAATTAGAATGTTCCTTAACAGGCTTCAGAAATCAAGATAAATGTTTTTATTTTACCCGAAAATAATCTTCAACAAATTTTCTAAATATAGATTTGAAAAGTCAATGAAATCACTTTATTTAGAAGAATACACATTGGAATTAAACTACTAGTCTTGGTTAAACAAAAACATTTGGCTATACTGTGATTCTGTTAAAAGTGAATTAGCTTTCACTGCAGACAAATACCTTGCCCCAGTGAATGAAATAACAAAAGGAGAAGAGTGAAATAAACTGACCCATAATGTAAAGGCAATTATAAGACTAACAAACCTGGTAAAAATGGAAACATTTACCAGCTGCATTTGGACAGCTGTCTGCTACTCTACAAGCAGCAAATCCTCTTGGCAATGAAGAGTGGGTGCTAGTTGCATGAGCAGCTTCTGGAAACTCATTCTGCAATGAAACACTCACATCTATCTCTCTATAATATTTTTATTTTCCATTTAAATTCTTTTCCCTTTTTTAAAAAAAATACTATTTAAAAATCTTGCTGGATGGTGTACTCATATAAATACTATCAATTCACACAGAGAATTAAGAATAAAATGTTTTGTAAGCAATAAATAATCCCATGATGTGGTTTGGGTTTTGCTGACACAACATGAGCTTACATTTACATATTCTGAATTTTGAACAATTAAAGAAATGTATTCAAATGGATAGATGTGTCTGCTTTTCTGTCATTAAGCTGGTTAAGCTAGAAACCACATTTCACAGAATCTCTTTTCTTGTCTTGCTCTGGTTAAAATTTAGCCAAAAAGGGAGCTTGCATGATATGAGTCAGAAGTGAAAGGCTGGCCGTTTTCCCCCCAGAGGTTTTCTGTGTGTGATAAAGCCCAGTGAGGGAGGATCACAGAGGGGCTGGTTTATTCCAGCTTGTCCTGGCTTTCACTCTGCTCCATCTCTTCCTCCAGACAGCTGGGCTCCACTTTCCAGTGCCTCTGATGATTGTTAAGATCCCAGTCCTAAAATAGATCCTTGTTCCTAAACTCACAGTGGTGCTGCTTCCCTGACGGAACCCTGACCGATAACAGTTGTATTTAAATTCTGCTGCATTTCCATAGAATTAGAGTATAATGCAGCCTGACCAGCACTGCTCTTGGGACAGACTGGCAGATGCAATCTTGTAAAAGGCTATTAGTTTCTTTTATTGGTTATAAATGACCATGGCAAAATACAAATTTTTCAAATGCTTCTCTAATATAGATGGATGTTATCTGACTCCAGGAACTTGGTATGCTTCTTCAGAGAGTGTGTCAGGGAGTAACTTATAAAGGAAATTACAGAGTAAGAGAAATTAGTCTCCTGGGAGTAATAATATCACAACAAAATAAATTATCAGTTGCACCAAAAAAAGGCCTGCTTTACTTCATATAAATATAAAATAATCATGCCCTATGAATTAAAAATTTTTAACATAGAATTCATCCCTTACATGCATATTGCCAAGCAGAGAAATGTTTTTAAGGAACAAGAGTAAAGTCTAAAACATCACATCAAGTGGGAATTCAAAATGAAGCAATTGTTTTGTGTGTAGTTTTCCTCATTTGTTCACATGAAGACTCAAGTCTTACCATAATGATGATCTGTGGGTTCTGTTGCTTGGCCAAATCAATAACATCCACTCCATTATAATAGAGATTTTCTAAACACCCATGAAAATGTTTATGGGGGAATGACGCTGATTTTCCAGGTGCTGGAATCCCTCCAAAGCTGATCTTAGAAAGAAAAATGGCATCAATAATATTGTTTAGTGATTTTTTGATAATCTGCTTAAATAATTACGATTAGCAACTATAGCTGTAATCATCATAGATAGACCGATTTTTCAGTACCCTACACTGCCATATTGATAATTTCAAATGGAGATTAAAAAAAATTAAGATGCATATCTTGAAACAAATTTATATGCATTCAGTTTTCACTTACACAAGAGCTTGATTATTTTTTACAAGTTGCTCATCACACCTGATTTCAATATTTTTTGGTTGCTGAAGAAAAATACATCTTTATATCCATGCTAAACCTTGGCAGCTTTAACAATGTTACCAATTACAATGACATTTTGTTTCATATACATTTCTGGCACACATTGATATTTGTGCATTTGAACTGATTATTAATGAATCAATTAATCTATTTATTGCTACATTCTCTCCATAAATCTGCACTGTTCAGGAGTGCCCTTTACCCGCCCCTACCACCACCAATCGTGCAACACATTCTGTATTTACTTGTAATGAGACCTCTTCAAGAACATTTCCTACATGTGGCAATTTGTAACTACCCATTGCAGGCAAAAAAGATGACATTTCTTTGTAATAATAAATTAACGTACTGGGAGAAAGATGGGGCCTCAGTAGTATATGCACAAAATTTGCTACTTGAGTTAGGTCACCTAGAGGAACACTTCATCAGAACCTTGACTGACTCTGAACGTAGGTTTTCTATAGTGCATTTTCTTTCATGTGGCTATACCACATATATATTACAAAGTCTGCATTAATTGAAACGTAACCATCACACCTCATAATCGAGATGTAGGTAACTGAACTCTCCCTGGGCGTGGAAACGATGTCTGTGCTCATCCACTGTAAAGTTGACTTGTTTGCCCAGGCGTTGGATGAGCACGGAATGCCAGTGCTGGTCGTCCAGCAGGCTGCCCAGGGTGAGACTGATCGGGCCGTGAGTGGAGGGCAGCTTAGCTTCACCTTAGAAGAGAAAAAAAATAACAGCACCATTATTCTCAGTTTAAAAAAAAGAAAAAAAAGTTCCTTTTGGGGGCACCAGAGTCTCTCATGATAATTGTAATCTCTTTCCATCCACTCCATCCAAAATGCTAGCCTGAATTTACCTCAAGTTTGAATATAATATGCTCTCAACCTTGTTGTAATTTCTTCCTCTGTTAATTCTCTTTATTAGCATTACCCACCATCACACACTCATTTTCAATATAAATTTTATCTTTGCTACAACCTCATTATTTTTACTACCTCGGTATTTTTCAATGACCCATCCCTTTCATCATGATGTCTGAAAATAGCTAAGTGGTTCTGTCAGCACTATGACATTGAAAGAGGGTCTTGTACAATTTGCAAATAGGAACCATTTTTACGTGCAAGTACAATATGGGCGTGTATATATATATGTGTGATATATATATATATATATATATATATATATATATATATATATATATATCACATACATACATAAACACTTGAATGTGGAAATATGGCACCTTAATTGTTAAAATAAGATAAGCTATAAAAGCATAAAGCTACTAAGGTGATATCTAAATGACCAGAGATTTTTCAAGCACTTTACCCAAATAGTTTTACCTGAATTAATAACTAAAAAGAGTTTTCCTCTTCTTAATTCCAGTGTGATGTGATCTCCATTTTGCCCTTGCCGGTGGAGTAGAATCCCATCGCTCTGCATAGTTTTAAATTTCAAAGAAATTATATCCTTTATTGGGCTCAGGGATTTTTGATCAAATCTGTAGAGAAGGCAGCTTTTCCCATCAAGATCAACCACCTCTGATCCTAGACAAAGATATTAAAAGTCATTCTAAGGATAAATATGCTTTTCATTAAAGCATTTTAAAAGTATATGTATAGAAAGAGCATTATACTTGTACCCATACGTGTATAGTTCAGCTCCAAGCCAATCAAAATAATGGAAAATAAAACCACCAAATGTCTAATTCCTTCTAATTCCTGGGATTGATTCCATTTTAGTCTTTATTCACTTATTTACAAAATTCATGATCTAGAAATACATTTTGAAATGTATTCCTAATTTTCTCTTATATTATTAAAGGCTGTTTCTCATTCCATAATAAATTAGGGAAAAGGTTATAATCAATACCCATAAAACCACTTTGCATATTTCATGATCAATATTTTTAATGACATTCTTGAAATGTTGAAGTTAAATGGTTTTTTACCTTCTAAAAAAGTAGTTTTGAAATCTCAAAATTCCTTCTATATGGCATATATAAAAGAGATCGACACACAAATACAAACACATACATTGGACTCATCAATGCCACCTCAAGTATACATTAAACTGACCTTTGTGTTTTGTTTTATTTTATTATTTTTGTGGCTAAGTAATAGTATTTAAGAGCAATGCTATTTTCTGTCTTCTCAAGGGCACTGTTGGAAAGATATTCACTTAATGACATTATAAGGGCTGTTCTGCATTTGTGTCATAACTGTGACATTGACAGGTTTTTTCAGCTTTCTGACAGTGTCTTATCTACTCATTGTCAAGATCACTTTTATTCAGTTCATCTGATAAAAGATGTCATGTTATACCAGTAACATAACAGTACATCTGTCAAAATCAGTTGCACCCTGAGCAAAGAACTGATAATTCTCAGAAAGCCTTGCAGTGTTTCCTACATTTCACAAGTCAAAGATTTTTTTTTTTAAGGCAATTACCCTTGAGAGTGCATTTATGTAATAAATGAAGAGGTTAGGGAAACCCAATAAAATAGGAAGCTATTTTTCTACTGGTTAGGTGACTTCTCCCAGTCAACAAAACGACATTACAGTTCACTCATCTTGTTTCATTCGACAAAATTATTACATCAACTTGTATGTCCAAATATGCATTTCTTTCAGATTATCCATCATATGTAATGGGAACCATTTATATTCACCACCGCCCCCAATTTTTTCCAACTATTTTATGCAGCTATCTTTTGGAAATTCAGAGGTTTGATTTTTCCACGTCTTGTTAATGTGCTTATAAAAGAATTCATTCACCAAGTGCACATGAATAAACATTGCATTCTGTAGAAAGAATAATGTTAACTGAATAATTACTCCTTGTTATATAGCTGAATAAATGTGCATGGCAAAAACATAACTCTGTGACAAATACAAATAATGTGTTCTATGATAATTAGATTACAATAAATTAAGAAGAATTCCAATAAGACAGACTTTAAATGCTGACACATTTGGAGCCATGCAGTTATCTCTGAGTTAATGCATTGCTTAAAGGCAACCGTCATTATAATGATTTTATTTCAGATAAAGTCTATTTTTGGAATTAGCTACCAAGAGAATTTTTTCCCCAATGAACGTCTAGCCTGTGATACTTCAGCCTTCTATTTCTTTTTTTCTCTCTTCTTCACTACTGTTGCTATTACATTATAATGGTCATATCAGCCTTTCATGGCACAAGAGCTTTGTGCCTGGAATATCTCCATCAGTAAAATGGGATAGTGAGAAACATATTAGACTATTGATGCCTAAAGCAATGGTATACTACTTCATCTCTTAAATGGAAGCCACTTGGCATTTTCTCTCTTACCTATTATGTTCTTACTTCACAGGTATCACACTAAGTAGTTGGGTCCATTCATTCAATAAATATTTATTTAGCCCATCCAGTCTGAGGCCGTGTGATGGATGCTGAGATAAAAGAGGGATCAACACCAACATGGCCCTTGTCCTCACGGAACTTACATTCAGTGAAGACAGGCAACAAATAGCAAGTAAAAAAGTAAGTTCGCATTCCCACCAGCAGTGCAGGAGGGTTCCCCTTTCTCCACACCCTCTCCAGCATTTATTGTTTCTAGATTTTTTGATGATGGCTATTCTGACCGGTGTGAGATGATATCTCATTGTAGTTTTGATTTGCATTTCTCTAATGATGACTGATGTTGAGCGTTCTTTCATGTGTTTGTTGGCAATCTGTATATTTTCTTTGGAGAAATGTCTATTTAGGTCTTCTGCCCATTTTTGGATTGGGTTGTTTGTTTTTTTGTTATTGAGCTGCATGAGCTGCTTATAAATTTTGGAGATTAATCCTTTGTCAGTTGCTGGTACAGCCACTATGGAGAACAGTATGGAGGTTCCTTAAAAAACTACAAATAGAACTACCATATAACCCAGCAATCCCACTGCTGGGCATATACCCTGAGAAAACCATAATTCAAAAAGAGTCATGTACCAAAATGTTCATTGCCGCTCTATTTACAATAGCCAGGAGATGGAAACAACTGAAGTGTCCATCATCGGATGAATGGATAAAGAAGATGTGGCACATATATACAATGGAATATTACTCAGCCATAAAAAGAAACAAAATTGAGTTATTTGTAGTGAGGTGGCTGGACCTAGAGTCTGTCATACAGAGTGAAGTAAGTCAGAAAGAGAAAGACAAATACCGTATGCTAACACATATATATGGAATCTAAGGAAAAAAATGTCATGAAGAACCTAGGGGTAAGACAGGAATAAAGACACAGACCTACTAGAGAACGGACTTGAGGATATGGGGAGGGGGAAGGGTAAGCTGTGACAAAGCGAGAGAGTGGCATGGACATATATACACTACCAAACGTAAAATAGCTAGCTAGTGGGAAGCAGCCGCATAGCACAAGGAGATCAGCTCAGTGCTTTGTGACCACCTGGATGGGTGGGATAGGGAGGGCGGGAGGGAGGGAGATGCAAGAGGGAAGAGATATGGGAACATATGTATATGTATAACTGATTCACTTTGTTATGAAGCAGAAACTAACACACCATTGTAAAGCAATTATACTCCAATAAAGATGTAAAAAATAAATTAAAATTTTAAAAAAAAGTAAGTTCGTAAACCATTACAGACCATAACAGGCATTCTGATCAAGATTAAAAGAAGCCTGGGGTCACTTTAATTAAGGTAGTTGGGAAAGCTCAGTTCTCAGGTCTAGAAACCTGATGCTAAAGCAGATGGTAATCAATAATCTTCTTACTCTTGTCAGTCTTCAAGTCCTAAACTTGTCCGCATAAAATAATTACTCTTATGCTTAATTTTAAGATGGCTAGACATTCTCCCAACACATTCTGTCATTCATTATCATGAAAGGAAGCTCTGAGGATGCTGAGAAACTCCAGTGGCAGTCAGTAACTCAGCTCTCAGATTTCACATGCAATGTGAACAATACCCTTCGGGAAAAAAAAGCTAAATATAATTCAGAATGTAAGTACAATGTCAGTACAGGGAAACTTCAAGTTATATCCGTGTAATATATTACAAGGATTTCCATAAAACAAAGGAATTCAGAATGGCCCCTATCAGTATTACTTTAGATAGAAAACTCACTTATAAACGCTATTTACAGAACTTATCTGATATATAAAAAGCATGCGATTTTAAACAATCATCATAAAACGTTGTGCTATGATAAATACAGTTAACGATATAAAAATCTGGAACTATCTGAAAAAAAATAATCTTTTGAGAGACAGAGGGAGAGAGAGGAAGAGAGTATCTGAATTTTCTCCAAGGATGCTGGTGGGAGAGACAGGTCTCTCTTGGAACTGATATCACCACTGTTAAGAAAATTGAAAAAGCTGGAAAATAAATCAAAGGAATAACTTAATGTCCTCTCAGTGTCATGCTGGAGCTTTTTAAAAGAAGCCCGTCTAATTAATTCTAGGTGAATTCACAAATATATCTTATTTTACTATTTATTACTGATGAGGGCCAGTCTCTAAGTTACATGTTAATTTATAGTTTTGGGGTTTTTTTGTTTTCCCAGTAGAGATGCAAATAACTTCCATCAGATAGAAAATATATCCCCAAAGGTTATGGTTTTATTGCCCTGTTGGACATTAAACATTTGTGTACTTAACCTAGTGATAGTAATTCAACATTCTTTTTTCCAGCTTTTAGGAACCACTTGCATTCTTGGCCTATGGCCCCTTCCTTCTTGTATAGGACCAGCATCATAGCATCTTCAAATTTCTCTCTTTCTCATTATCTCTCATGTTTGCATTCACAGTCACATCTCCTTCTCTAACTCTGATCCTGTCACGTCTCTTTTATAAGGACCCCTGTGACGACACTGGGTCCACCTGGATGATCCAGGATAATCTCCCCAACTCAAGACCCGTAACTTAATCACAACTGTAAAGTACCTTTGTCATATAATGTAACATATTTACGGTTACAGAGCATTACTCTATCACAGCAAGTTACCTGCTCTCTTTGTCCCTGTTCCTTCATCTGTAACATGGGAATAATAGTACGTTCTTTTCTTTAAGTGAAGTATAGGTGATTTACAATATTTTGTTAATAACAGTATATTCTTCATAGGTCTGTTGTATGAATGCATATCTACACAATTTTTGGAAGTTGCTAGCATATAATTAGAATTCAATAAATTGTTAACTACTATTAATGCTATTACTTATTAGAACACTGGGCAGGGAAAGAGGGATAGCAAAAATAGTTTAATAAATACGTTTGGTGTGTTTATTTTTTAAAAGTGGACTCTAAAAAATAATGAATTTCTGAAGCGCACAAGAAATGCTCAATTACCAATGTCATTGCCAGGTTATGCAGCAATAATGATTTTGAGCCATCTGTGGGTTCTGTGGCTTTTTCTCTGTCTGTCAGCAAATGCCTGAGCTGACTCACCATGGCAATTGTCGGTGACCTGAATCCTCCTCAGTGAATACCTCCATCTCAGATCTTCTCATTTAGAGCAGGAAGCAAGGAAAGAGGTGGCTCACAAAGACTGCAGGCCCTACTCTCTTTATCAATTCTCCCCGTGACCCTGGGAAAGAGATGTAGCCTGCTTGATTTGCATGATTCAGAAATATAATCTCCCGTAGAATAAAGAGTTTTCTGAAAGAAAATATTCCTACTTCTTTCAGGGAGTTGTGTGAGAAGTGGAATTGCTGAAACACGTATCCTGCGCTCCTTCTGCAGCACATGTTTATGGAGACCTTTCCGCGAACACAGTGGAAGACACAGTAATGCATAACACGAAGAGCATTATTTTTTCCAGGAGCTTATGGTCTAGCAGGGAAGACGCACGTCCTTGAGATGTGATTATTCATGCTTCACTTCTGCATCAGGGCTGGGTCCTGAACGATTTCTAACACGTGCAGGAGGAGTTGAACCTCTCGGCCTCAGAGAAGGACGTTAACTAAAGGGCAGAAATGCTTCACCTCCGTGAGCAGCAAACTGCTTTTCTACCTCTGCATGTTTCACATGCAAACACACTCCTCATTGTCACATCTTCCACTTGACCCAGTACCGTTCCCTCTCCCTTGCAACCTATCCCTGCTCCAGAAGTTTGAGGCTTCTCCAGTTGTGAGGGGTTGCCATTTGAAAAAGCAATGTCTTCCCCACCCTGTAAGTGAATTACTAAGAAAAACACATCCAAGAGCATGATTTCTCAAATTGGGGTCCGTGGTCACACCACGTGAGAATCACCTAAGGAGAATCTCTTGTGGCCTCCGTAAACATTCAGCAAACATCCTGCGCTCTGCCTGATGTCCGCTAATTTAGAATCTCTGAAAGACAACTCAAGAGTATAGGTTCCTGAGTGATCCTGAGGCAGACGACAGCATAAGGGTTATTTGACAAGAAGAAGAGGTAGCTTACACAAACCTGTTCTCTGAAAATGAACAACCTCATTGCACACTGAATTGTACCATGGAAAACAAAATTGTTTTATTTATCTATACCATAGGTGGTACTTGCAGAAAATTGTGGAGGTGGTAGTGACTTGTCCCTGAAACGTCTTTCAGGGAGAAATGGATTCTGTGAGTTAAACCATGAATCATAGCATTATTGATGAGATCAGTTGACTAAGAAACTTAAAAGAGAAAAATTGGAATAGAAAATGCATGAAATGGAAAACAAATCATTAAAAATAGAAAATTCACTTTATTGAAGGTCATGAAAGAGTTCTTGAAAAAGACATGAGACTCTTCTAATAATTCTTTGGGAATCATCCCAAAAACACAAATAGAAAAAGAGTGCTACCACTAGAGAAAACAGCTATGGACCAAACTCTTCTGGGCTAAATTGAATTCAGTCTTAAACACTGATCATATTGCCTCTCTATTTAAAAATTACTACCTATGAATCACTAAACAAACAGAGGTCCAATTTTGACTTCTAAAAAACATTAATCAGACTGAGTCACTGTTAAACTATTATATAGTGAACTATTAAAGCTACAGCATGATGTATAGGCACGTGAGATCTGCATTACAGAATTGTGCTTTTAAAGAGATGGAGAGGAGAGACCAAGCACCTGAGAAATCAACAGGAAATGCGTTGTTCTATTTTTGCATAGTAGCATAAAAGAACACAGAATGATTTAAGGGACTCTCAGGTTTAAAACAACTAAAATTAATATGGTAAAAAGGAAGAAGGCACAGGATCAAATGCTGTATATAACCACAGGGAAAAGGTGACTTTACTGTCATGGTTTTTGTTTTGTTTTTTTCCAGTATGTGGGCCTCTCACTGCTGTGGCCTCTCCCGCTACGGAGCACAGGCTCCGGACGCGCAGGCTCAGCGGCCATGGCTCACAGGCCCAGCCACTCCGCGGCATGTGGGATCTTCCCGGACCGGGGCACGAACCCGTGTCCCCTGCATCGGCAGGCAGACTCTCAACCACTGCGCCACCAGGGAAGTCCACTATCATGGCTTTAAACAGACTGATTTAAGGTCAGTGATAACACTCCAGGAGGTTATGGGAGCAAACATCATCATGGCCACTTACATATCAATTTAAATTAACCTTTTAAATAGATTTGAAATCGGTAACATCTACTTCATCAAGGACGCTGGAGTGTATCATTGGAGGATGTAAGCTGGATTTCCGTTTCTAATATTTATTTGTTATTTTTGTGATGTCACAGAAATCACTTAAGTGCCAATTCTCAATTTCCTTATTTGGAATATGTGGAGAATAATTCCAACCTTTCATGCTATACCAAAAAAGCTGTTGGCACCCGAGAGAAATATCAAAATGCCTTGACAGTTATTATTTAGTATGCTATTATTATCATTTTAATAATAACAACTCTTGAAATTTCATATGTTCATCTCAGAGATATTTCTCTTTTCGTCAGTTGCTACTGCTTGAGGATAATAAATTTGGATGTTTACATATTTATTCATTTTTTGGTTTATATCGTGGCTAATCAGATATTTTTCTTAATACCTCCACTTAACAAATAGTTACTGAACATTTACTGTGCCAAGCTCTACAGCAGGAGGCTGTGTAACAGGGAACACATTCCATCCTCATGGATCCTCCAATCAGAAGGAAAAGAAAGACATCACATAACTCATCCCATCTGAACAGATGTTTTTACAAATTGTTAAGTGGAACTTGAAGGAAAAGGACAGGGTAATATCAGAGGTTTGAGCAGAAAGGTCTAAATTAGGTTGTTGATTAGGGACGACATCTCTGAGGAAATGATATTTAAGCTGAGCAGATCACCACCTATGAGAACATCTAGGGTCAGAAAAGGAAGAGAAGGTCGGGGGAGAAGAGGGTGAGAAGAGCTGGGAGGGTGGGAGAGTCTGGAGAGGGATGGATGGTGTGGCAGAAACTAAATGGAAGAGTTCCACAGGGAGCTGAATTACTGGCAGATCACCTTGACCCTGTGAAAGCTTGGTTCCAGGTTTTTCTTGGACAGGTCTATTTAGGATTTGTCCTTAGTCCCAGGACGTAACAATTGGTCCTCAGTTACGGTGTTTATTTCTAAGGCAATGCCTTTCTGGCTTTTCAGGTAAAAGCCCAAAGTGTTTAACAAGTCTCTCTAAATTGGCAGAACTTGGACTCCAAAGGTATCCTTCCCAGAACTAGGCAGATGCTGGATGAAGTCCTCAGGACTTGAGTCGCCCAGCTCTTGCTTTTGCCTGGTGCATAGTGGGCATGGGTAAGTCAGGGATCAGGCAAGGATTTAAGGGGAATGTGTATGCAGGAGTCAGGGCTCTCCCTCTCTGACACCCTCCTTTTCAGTATTCCACCCTAAATTTCTAACCACTCTGACAGTCTTGAACTCTGACCTCTGTCTCCTCAGCCTAGTAAAATCTGGCTACTTGCTGCTTGAGTATTATGACGTTCTTAGGAAAAAGTCAGTTAAATATGGATCTCCAGGAGTTTGCTTTCCATCTTTCAAGAATCAAGTCCTCTCAAGTTGCTGCCTGTTTTGAGCTGAATTTCAAAGCCCTGAAGCATTTTTTAAAATGTATTTTACTCAGCCACTATAATTGCTGTGGGCAGCAAGATAGTCCAATAAAAGCTACTCTGTTATGACTAGTACCTAAAAGCAAATCTCTCTCTTTTTGTAAAATTTTATAACTATTGACTTGTCCATTAATTTATTTAGGATTGCAAAATGGGCATATACTGATTCTACTATTCCTTGTTTATTTATATAAATATAACTTTAAAGAAAAATCCCCTCTAATCTTCTATTTGATTACCTTGAGGTACAGATCACCTAGGAAGAGTAGGATAAATGCTTGATGTTTTCTCTTCATTTATTAGTTTTCAAAATAATGAGTTGATTCCTTAATAGTTCTCCTAGGTAACCAATGAGGGTTCTTTTTTTAGTATTATCAAGAACCCATTCACTTAAATATAGTTAATATGTTTCAAAACTGCAGCTACTA
The DNA here is from genome assembly GCF_963924675.1 of Phocoena phocoena. Taxonomy (NCBI): domain Eukaryota; kingdom Metazoa; phylum Chordata; class Mammalia; order Artiodactyla; family Phocoenidae; genus Phocoena; species Phocoena phocoena. The sequence goes on along the minus strand of NC_089238.1, from coordinate 48,177,298 downwards.
TCTTTATCGATGCTGAAATATTTCCATCTTTGGTCAGTGAGAGCCCCTTCAGTTGGTTGAGCTCTTTTGACATTATTCTGGTAGGTTTTCATAGTCTCCTTATTTTCTGGCATTCTAAAAGCTAACCTCATTTTAATATAACTTCACATATCATCAAATTAAAATCTTAAGACTATAAACTTTGCAAAGAATTAGAATTTATCCACTTTGATTTTAGGCCAACATGAATCCATCTTCTTTTTAAACTCTGACATAAAATAGGATCCCTCAGCTACAGTATTAGCTGATAAACAGTCTGAGAGCAAGGACTGTATTTAAAGCACCTTGTCAAGATTTTATGTTGACATGTTGGAGCTAATAAGTAGGTATTGGATTCAATCACAACTATTCTTTAGGGTAAATCTAACACCTTTCCTGCTTTTCCTTTTTCCCCAACCCAACAGCTGGTGTGAGAGAGCTGCATCCTGAGTAGACAGAAGGCTTTTACTTAAGTTTTCTTTCAGTATTTTTTCACCCAGATAAACAGTTGCACTTTTCACGTTACTTTCTTATATTTCCTACTAATAATTTTCTAAATGGAAATCTACAGATGTAAGTAGTTCCAACTTCCGGTATTTTTTACATCATGAAATGCATCCTCTTATTTTAAGTTAACATGAGTTTTGTAATTTCTGACTTACTTCCATTTACTAAATAGAATCCATCATTTTCTCTCACACAGTCTGCATTTAAGCAAATAAACGTAATAGTGTAACACATCTGTACATTTCTTCTCTGCCAATCCTCTCACTCAGTTTTCCCTGTGCTCTATGCCTGATCTTTAATGGACTGAATATGACACTTGGATGACGGGAAAAGCCTTCCTGAATTTCCCCAGACCTGCCCCCATTCATTCATCTATCTGTCCAGAGGACTAATACCAAAAGAGGACCATCCGATTTCAATACAGTATAATGTGTGTATGATGTGACCAGGAGCAGAACACATCCTCTGACCTAAACAGGAAGTACTAGAGAAGTTGTTGGAAACAGTGATTTCTATGCAGAGAAAAGACAATGAGTAAAAGAATTATCTAGGTAGGGGAATGAAGGCTAGATGTGTGTGGTGATCGCCCTATGCTTCATGAAAAGATCCTAAGACTAGAAAAATCATGAAATCACAGCACTTCAAAGAAACTGTAATTATTTCACTACGGCCGGGCAGTTGGATGCTTTTATTCTGCTGAGGATGAGGAAGGAGAGATCGTGGATCGAAAAATGAGAGTGTTTACACAACAGCTAGAGAAAAGAAACTAAGAATCTATACTCAGGGCGATCGCTTCAGCAATTCACCCACCATTAACCATTATCTCCTGTGGCTTAATTGCTACTTCTTAAGCACTCCTCAGATTCACTCACTTGCACCCAGTTATTTCCTTTCTTGCCTTTGTTTACCGTTGTTTACCCTTTGGGACACACTGAGCAGAGTAGTAGTTCTTCATCATCAAACACTGTCTTTTCTTTTTCTTTCTTCCACAAGTTATTTCCTTACCTACACCTCTTGTCTAGATCTGTAAACATGTTCACAGTGGCTATGGCCAAGACATCTGAAATTTATACTTTCCCTTTGAACCCATAAAATTTAGCTTCTGCTTCTCTCATTACTCAGGAAACAACATCAGGTTTACCGACATAAAAGTAGAACATGCTCTTTGATATGGATTTTTCCATTCACTTGATGCTCCTTCAGAACAAGTTACTGTTCTAACTCAGGGTAATAAAACCGTGTGTGGTTCTCACAACAGCCACTTTCCCAGCAATATTCACAGGGCCAGCTTGCATCTATAACTTCAGCCAACACACATATTAGGCACAAGGGGCCGGGGGGGGTCTGGCATAAAAATGCACACTACCTGAAAAACAGTACAAAGGACCTGTTTTAATTATGACAAATGCATTTCTGTTTTTCAAAGACATGAGTAGTTGTATAAACATAGCTTTAAACTTTATACTTTTCTTATCAACAGTAAGTGGAAAGGTTCTGATTTAATAACTAATGATATTTTATAGGTCTCGATTCTGTAACTTCACCCCAGAGGATGTGGAGTTCCAATCTTCCGTATTTCACAGTCACTTAAACTCAATGAGTCAGCGATGGAATTAATTCTCTCTCCTGCTCCCTTCCAGAACTTATTTGTTCCCCAGCGCCCCCTCCCAGTAAATGACACCACCTTCCAGACCGCCGCTCAGATCTGATAACTCAGTGTCCGCTCACATACAATCACTAAATTCTCTTGATTCGATGGCAGCCTCGGCATACTGTGAATCTGGTTCAAGTCAGGAGAACTCTCTCTCCTCATTGCTGGTCCTCTAGTTGGAGACTCCAGCTGTCACTTGTACAAAGGAGTTCAGAAGCCTCCCAACTGAGCTGCTGCCTCTGATCTCTACTCCTCACTTAGCCCTCCAGTCTGTACCCCTCATTTCAGTCTGAATGACCATTCTCAAATACAAACTGATCCCTCCAAGCAATCCTCACTCCCGTTCTTGCCTAGAAGACACCGCTTCTCCTATTTGGACCATTCTCCCAGCCGCTCATGTGAAAATATCTGCACCTTAATTTCAAAACCTAGTTCCGTAAACTTTCTCATACTAACCTCAACTTATCGATCACGTTATTCCTAACACCCTACACTAACGCTGCCATATTTGGCATTGAGTCTGTGTAATTTTTATGACATTGCATAAAAGAAAAATGAAAGAAAAAATGTATTACTTTAAATTCCTCCCTATACCCAACAGCTAGTAGATTTCTCTTTCAGCAAGTGTCAACAGACATTTAAAGGATGAACACATGTATGATTCATCACGAGTACTGGTTTTGGAAGGTGACGGATCTGATTTTAAATCCTAGGTCTAACACAGGCTGTGTAATCCCAAAGTTCTTAATTTCTCTAAGTCCACTTTCGCCCATGTCAGGAGACTTGAAGCACCCTGGTATACAACATTCTTGAGTGAGTCACTTAGGCAAAGCCCACCCAAAAGTCATATTAACTTGGTGCAGGCAATGGGAACACACAAGCTGGCAGGTTGGATGCAATCCTCCAGGCCTTCCTCAAGCTCACAAGAGGCCCACTTCATTGCCGGCACATACAGGTGCGCTGGGACTGGGATCCGCGAGAACCCTGCTCATGTCGCACCCTCCCACACTTTTCCTTTTTTTAAGGATTGCGGAAGAATAGCCTTGCATATCTGGAGAAAATTCAGTCTGATCTTGGATCTGGGCTCCTCAGGAGAGTTGCAGACAAAATCTTGAGCGGGCTTCTTTCGCTGACCTACAGTTCTTCCTTTTGAGGGCAGGGGACACTGGTGGTCTCAGCTATTTCTGTGCCAGACAACCCAGAGCAAGCCACAGGGGTCATTCAGCAGACCATAAAATGGTAATATCCAAGTACCTACTTCACTGTGTTGTTGAAATGGTAAAAAATAATACCTGACACATATTAAGTGTTCAGTAAATGATGATTAAATAGTATCATGCTTTAGTAAACTAATATTCTGCAAGGCTAATGGTACGCAGAGGTGGAGAATAAGAGTGTTGACTATGGTGTAATTGAGGAATTAAAGTCAATTTGATCAAATACATTCCCACAAGGCATTCACACCCAACCCATTTTGAGGTTATTTTCGGTCATCTGTGAGAGTATTCTTCCATTAAGTTTATTTTTTTTTCTCTTTTATCCAAAGTTATCTGAAAGCCACTTTACATTGAATCCTGCTGTATCATTTTACCATGTGTTTATGTTTGAGTTTAAAATGTTGGCTCTCACTATTGACCCTTCAACCGTGGGTCCATGAGAAAAGGAGGTTGACTAAGTGCCCGGATGGTGTGCTTACTCCAAGAGACAGCAGATGAATTAACAGCAAAAAGAATGTTTCATGGGGTTGCGGGGCGGGGGGTGGGGGGGGAATCTGAGTTACCACCCAGCACGCGGCAGCAGAGAACTCAAAGGAGCCTGTACCCCATCAGTCACTTCATAGGGACGTTACTGTGGGAAAACAGCATCAATAGCCTTGTTAAACTAACGCTGAATTTACATACGAGATCGAATGTGTATTAAGTGTGTGCTGCTGGGGAAACTGCTTAATACTTCTAAGACTCCATTAGATGGGTGATTTTTAGGATTAAATTAGTACGTCTATAAAAACTATTATCTGACGCAGAATAAGTGCTCAGTAACAGTTTGCTATTATTATACAGTGATAAGTAAATATTTTGCAAGGTAGACGCTCTGAATCAGTAACTATAAATATGAATCATTTTGGAGTTTGCTTTGCTGATTGCCCATTGTGTGGCACGGGCTTTATTAAAACTCTACGATCCAAAGACAAATAAGACTGACTGTCCAGATTCTGTGTTCCAGAATCGCAATTTTGGGTGGGACGTTTTTTTTAAGGATGATTTTATTCCAGTGGGATCATTGTAAAGGGAGGAGCTAACACATACCAGGAGCAGCTAAGCTGAACTGCAGAAGCCAAGAAAGCTAGAAGGAAGTCGGGCAGATGATGAGAAGTAAGCTGCCCATGGCTCATCTCTGATTTAACGGCTGGAGGAGGCATGAGAATAAGCTGGGGTTCTGGAGTCTGGCAGGCTTGGCTGCAAACCCAGCTCTGTCACTTCCTGTCTGGGTGGTTGGAACAAGTCAACATGGAATCCCTAAGCTCTAGCTTCCTCATTTGCAAAGTAGGGGAATGGAACAAGTTACCTAATAATATTTATCCGGACTTTGTTTGGAATTATAGACTAGCTGGTTAATATGGTATTAGACATATAATAAGCACTCAAGAAAAATGTGTTATGTCTAGAATTATAAAAATTAATCCTATCAACATTAGTGCTATTGCTACTAATACCATTATGACAATTCTGCCAACGTGGTTTCTCTGTCTGACACAGGATAGACAACTTCAACAAGCTGCCTGCCCTCTACATGACATGCCTTCCTTTTACATAAATAAAGTGAACCTGAAAAAGGGATGAAATACATGTGAAGAAAGCTTTAGTGGCTAAAAAAATAAAGGAGGTTTACTAGAGGAATAAGCATGCAGTGAATTGAACAGTAATGGGTTCTCTTCCAGATTCTTCTGTGGACTAAGCTGTGAGACGCTGGGCAGATTACTGACTCTCTCCAAACCTCAGACTGCTCGTCTGATAATTGTAGATCATGTTAACTAACGACAGGATGGTGTGGCTTGAGGCGGGCTATCAAGAACCGTCAGGTCTCTGTCCACAAAAAGACATAATAAAATACTTCATTCAGAGGAGACTAAGTGAAACGTGTGGTTCCTATCTTTTATGTGAAAGTACTTCAGACACATCTTACACTTCGGCAGGGGGGTCTTCACCTTTGCTATGAATTTATGTACAGAGCACAGCATATTTATAAGTGAGTTTCATGGCATATTATTTTTAGGCTGTAGAGAAAAGCATTCTGTGGTCTCAAAACAGATGATTGGTTTAACTAAATGGGCCACTGTCTTTTATTAAATTTAGGGTGCCCGAATGAAACATCATCACATATAGTCTACGGGGGGGACATTCTAATATTTAAAAGTTAAGATCTGGTCAAAAATATCAGATTTGGACAAATGGATTCACATATGTCTACAAACATGTACCTCTATCTATCTATCTCTGTAACAATTCGTCTATCTGTAAAATGCTTCCATTTCTGATTTAAAATATAAAAGCTGAACACGTAAGTCAATATTGGCACGTATGGGCACAAATAAAGCTTCCCAAAGAAACTGCTCCCGTTTTTATGTCTCTTTACGTAGCTCTTCAATCAATTTCAGCACACAGTTTGGCTTTTAAAACATCTCCTTTGATATCAATTCCACTGTGTTGGATAAACAAACACTTACTATATGCACATCCAAACACCTCGATTCGCATTCCAATTCTGCCCCTGGGGTTCCACTCTAAAGGGATGAAGCGCAGAAATCTGGCTTTGATAGAAGGCTGGAGTCTATAGTACACAACACTGTCTGCATTTGCATTTCCTGAAAATCCCTAGAAGAAAAGAGAAAAGAAGGAAATCAATGTACCTGGAGAAGATCTATTTCACTTTGTCTCCTACAATGTCAACAAGCAATGTATGATTTGCTTTTTTACTATAAAATAGCAACTTTCTTTAAGAAGATCATATTGTTAACAGTTATGCCATAACGTATCTTCATCCGCATAAGTTACTATTGTCTAAACCTTTTTCTATCTAGCAGTTTAAATTCCATCACCTGCAGCAAGCCAGCTTTCAACTATGAAACCCCCAATAAAGTTTGTTTCTGTAAGGTGCAGACGAAACATAAAAGTTACGGACATTGTGAACCATGAGAAATATCGAGAACATCTTCTTCCTGTATTCAAAAGCTAGGATCTGATTCAGCATAGAAGTTGCTCACATCATTGATGAATGAGTAAGGTTACGACTTGTTTGTATTGTTTCACTTTATCTTACTCAGTAACATAAATGAAACTTATCAACAGACATTCAAGTCAGAGCTACACTCTGAGAATAGGTTGTTAAACTTCATTCACCACAAGGCTGGATACACACCTTAAAAACTGTTGTTGCGTGTCACTTTTATTCAATAAAAAATAATAAAATAAAAACACCTGTATTTAAAAAATTGTTAAAGGAAATTGGAATCAGTAATCATCTGGAAAGACCTGAAATTAGACTTACAGATTTTAGATTTGAAAGCTAGAAAGACCATAGGAATGATGCTGAGCTAGCACCATCAAATAGCAGATGAGGAAATTAAACGTCAGAATGATGAAAAAAACATCTCCGGTGTTTGCAAAACTATTATATGGTATGACCAGGAGCTATACTCCTTCCACAATATCAGGATGCATCTACCTAACATATAGCCCACCTGCAAAACCCACACCTAAACAGCTTTTATTTTGTCCTACGTGACATATAGTAAAGCTTCATATGTGAAAAAGTTAGGATGAAGCAGTTGTTCTCAATAATTGATATTTAATTTTTATTTCAGCTTCTCCTCTTCCACCTCTTCCTTCCTTTCCTCCCTCCTTTTCTCCTTCTTGTCTTCCCCTCCTCCTCCTCCTTCTTTTTTTGTTTAACTAGAACAATCAGGATACGTAGGAACTATTGAAATAAGGGATGATGCTACGACCTATTCAGCCGCGTGGTAGGTCCCCTTACCATGACTGGATCAACGAATGAGGTCACCCTCATGTAGATCATACCAAACAGAGCAAATATTTTAGGAACACCAATACCCAGGGAGTTTATTCATTTGCCTATTTTTCTTTCTACTTCACAAATATCTCTTTACCAACATTTACTAAAATATTTTCTAACACAGTAAAAATAAAAAGTAAGGTTGGGTTTTTCAGTCAAATTAATTTGGTTTGACTCCCCTTATCAGTCAACTCTACTTCCTGCCCCCCAATGCCCCCCACCCCAGTACCTCATACACCCAATTTTCAGGCTCACACAAAACAGACAGTTCTATGATGGTGCCTCCAAATTATATCCCAAATCTGGGCATCTCCCTTCATCTCAGCTACAAACACCAGGTTCAACAAAGCATTATCTCTCCAGAACTACTTCAATGGCCTCTTCCTCATGTTTTTAGTCTTCTGTTTCCTATCGCCATCCCCATCCCCATCCATATCCCTAAATCTCTTTCCCTCTGAGCAGTCAGTCAGATTTTTAAAGGTAAGACAAACTATGTTACCCCCACTGCTTCCTTTACCACTTAGAAGAAAATCCAAACTCCTTATCAAACATAACACAGCCTTTGGCAATCTCCTCTATGATGCTTTGAGCACAGGGAACCCCCGTGTAGAAGCCAAGCTCAGTCCTTCTGAGGGCCTTTGTGCCAGCTGTTCATTCTGCTGTGAAAGTTCTTCCCTCAAGATCTTTGCACAACCAGCTCCTCTTGTCACCTCAGGCCTTGGTCTAAAGAGCACCACCTAAGACAGGCCCTTTTTGATCACAGCTTCTAAAGGAAGTGTACCTGGCACCCCAGCATCTTATCTTTCTGTTTTATCTTCTTCATATTCCTCATTATTTGGGGGTCTTTTTTGATTATTTGTTTATCTTATCCCCTTAGAAGACAAGCTCTCTAAAGCAGGGACCTTTACTGCCTTCCTTCCATAGTACCTATAATATGGCTTGGCTCAAAGTCGTTCTCAACAAAATATCTGTTGGATGTGTATGTTTGGGAAAGACTGGGCTTAAAAACAAATCAAAGTTCAGCAAGTTTCTTGATTATTGTATCTCTATGAAGATGTCAAATGAGAATGTACAAATGAGCACTGTATCTCCTGAGGGAGGAACAGTTATCCAGCATGTTTCAAACATATTAGGCCCACATCCCTGGCTACTATTTCCCAGAACATAAACAGGAGGAGATCGTTTAATCCCACAGATATTTGGACTCTGATAACCAGACACTTCTAGAACGTTCCATGATATTCCACCAGTTGAAATTTCACACTGAGGATTTGATATAAAAGGTTAACTGTATTCTTTATTGTACTACCTAATCCCCATCCTCACTTCACCTTTAGGCACCATGGTCTCCATTTCTGTCAAAACCATGAACATTTGCCTGAAAATGTCCATTTATACCAACGTTTTCTTTAGAATGGCTGAGGAAGGGCAGTTTCATTTAAGACAGTATTTCCCAAACTTGGACTACACATTAAAACTCCCAGTGCTCAGACCCTGGGCATTGTTGTACGTGTGTGTGTGTCTGTCTGTCTGTCTTTACGGGCTCTCCAAGTCAGGGTAATGTGCCTCCAGGGTTGAGGACCTGGTTTAAAGACATTCAATCCTAATCAGAACTTCTTACACTTCTGATTCTATTTTCCTGGGTACCACTAGCAGGTTAATACAAGACCTAATTATGATTTCTTGCAGTGAACAGCTGGGTGATGAATTAGATAACCCTCCAAAAGATCTCACATTTTTTCAAAATTATTATAAGTTCATAGACGGACATAGATGGCACTCTGTGATCTCAGCATTTTATGGGATTGGGAGAAAAGATGCAGGTGACAATGGCAACAGACTGGTAAAGGGGAAGAGGACGTCTGTAAATGGAAGCCCTTCACAGTTTATCTGATCAATTTATGAGCTATTTGAATTTTGAGAACGTAAAGAAGAAATGTAAATTACTTAGTCTGTATAAGTAATGAAAACATCTGAGCACATTCAAAATTTTAAATGATTATTTCTGACAAGGGATGAGGGAAATTGTGAGATGGGGGACATGGGATTTTTACTTAGCACATTTTAGTCATTTCTGAATTTTTTTAATGAGCATGTATTAATTTTATAATAATTAGCAAAATAAAGTAATGCATAGACATGTAAGTGTATACAGTGACAGAATAGGCAGAAATACCACTTAGTAATGCTCTTGGTACCTTAAATAACATTCTAAGATTAATGTTACTGGGAAAACATGCACCATTACTACTAGTTAAATATATTTAACTGAACAATAATATCTGCATTGTTTTGTTCCACTTGTTGCTGACTTTTAAAACGTAAGATAATAAAGATTCTGCTGTGGAATTCAATATCTAACGGGAATTTTTTTAGAATGTCTGTGAATGAGACAGGGAATTGATGCTATTCACTTTATAAATGCAAAGTCCAATGCATACTAATGTTCCTAATGTAATTCCCTTGCCTAGAAGACTTTTCTCAATTTGCTATGAAAATTTTTTCACATACTCATAATTCAGAAAGGAATGCATGAATTTAAATGTCTCATTCTTTTGAAAAAATAATTTTATTATGAGAATGTGTATGTCTTCCCTTATATTATATATTCTGAACTTTAGTGCTTGTCCAAATTACCTGAGGTGCTGTCACGCACTAAATCTGTGAGAGGGGCCTTAGAAATCCGCATTTCAATGCAGGTCAAGCTGATTTGTGCTCTTGGTCTTCTGCCTGCTCTTTGAACATTCTTCAGGCTTGTGGATAAATCGTGCTGTTTTTGCCCCCTCTATTTTATTTCAAAACTTTTCAGAGAGGGAAAAGATTTTAGGAGAACAGTTGACTAGGGCTAACCTCCAAAGGGAGAAATAAGTAACAAACGTCTCCTGTGCTATCAATCTGAATGTCTTCAATGTGAAAGCTTGTGTCTCAACATCAGACACAGCAGAAATATATATTATGTAGTTTTAATATTCGCCTCAACCCTGTGAAGTATTTTTGTGGCCACCGTAAAACTGAGGATAACAAAAATTATAGAGCTTATGTGCCTAAAACCACGCAGCTAGAAGGTGACAGAGTAAGGATTTAATTCTATGCTTTTCTGAATCAAAAGCCCATAATTTAGCTAGGCCATCAAAGGCCTCTCTCCAACAGAACGTGAAAGCAAACAACTCACCCTAGAGGAAACCTGATATTTTATCTGAGGCTGTTTCTCCCTTTTTCTCATAATTTATATTTAAAATCTTTGACACATCTGAAAGTGATGCAACTTAGATTATTACTAAACTGGGACACAACTCTACCAGTTGACTTTTATAGACAAAAGGATTGTTCTATTAACTTCACATTTTCGCAAAATTACTACAGCTGAAGGAAGATAAAAGACAAATTTTCAAACATCAATAGGACTCCTGCATATAAACGGTAACCTAATAGATGCATAATGTAGAAGAATATGCCATTAGATCGTCAAATATATGAAATATCTACAAGTAAAATTAAGGTGATGTGTCTTACGCGATAAAAATCAAGAAGCCTTAATTGTATTTTTCTTTTCTTTGAGACTTGATGATTTTCAAACTCAATGAGATGCTCAAAGATGGTTTAGAAATGTATTCTAACCAAGATAATTTATGGAGTTAATGAATTAAAGTTTTTCACAGGATTTTAAGTATTTTCAAAGTGCTTCTAAAGTTTATGAAAAAGTGTAATAGCATTAACTTCTTTTGCAAATAGTAATTGAGCAACTCATCTATGAAAGCCAAGATGCATAAAGGGAGATGGCCATATATGGCAGTTCATAAGGGGCTCCAAAACACTGCTGTAATAAATTAGAAACATGGGACCATGTGGTTATATAGCAGATCTGTAATTACATGTAAATTCGTCCAGCTCCCACCAAAATAAACAGCAACATTAGTAGAAATTCAATACAACAAACAGGCAAATATTAAAATCCTCTGACCTCTCTTATTCATGTGACTTACATATGACCTTCTTCCAAGTACAATTCATTTTGACACTGTCAGCTAATATGCAGAACTAAATATACCATAGCAACATGCTGTCTAATGGAAATCAGCTCTTTATTTTACGATGTTAGTTATAAATCTTTACTAAGTATGCCTCCCATGAGATCTTCTGGTCTAGAAAAGCATAAAAGAGAAGAAAAATAAGAACTACCAAAAAATGGGAAATATGCTAACATAAACCCAGATAAGAATAATGTTTAAACATATGTTGAACAAGTCATTGTAACTATATCCAACAAAAGTTGATTCTATCTTGAGTGTGAATGGAATTCATTTAATAGAAAACCAGCAATGAGAGTACAGCAGTCAAATCAGAAAGTTAAGTTTTGCTCTGTATATATAATAACTCAATTTTGATTATAAAAGAGTACAGAATTTTATTAATATTAAATCAGTTTCTACTATCCCTCTCAGAAGATATTCAATATCTTTAAAATATTTATTTGGAGGGGTACCAAATTATTAACAATAGTTCACTGAGGGACCACAAACCTGCCATTATTTTAGAATCTGTGGAGGCACAAAGTTGGAAAATACACCGGTTAGGCCCTTTCAGCATAGAAGGGTTTGAATTCTCAAGATAGAAATATCAAAGGGCAAGAGAAAAAGCACACGAAAGATACAATCTTCACTACAGTCCATAACTATTGTTGAGACATAGTAATAAACTTTTACATGCCTGATATATGGACAGGTCATTAAGCCTCAATTTATATTAGGGTGATAACATGGACAATTTTGAGGAAGATTAAAATTTGACTGAGATGCAAAGTAACTTTTAACTAAGAAATGATAATATTATGGTAATAGTAGGTTAGGAGATTCTGAACAATGCTCCTGCTAAAAACTGTACAAAATTAAAAATAGGGACTGAAGCTCTGAAAGACAATAAAAAATTAAATGTCCGAGATTTGGGAGAAGAACAGCCAAAGAGACCAGCCCTACCGTTGGGGCCCTTGTTTTCCTGTTTAGGTGACTTAAGGATTTCTGAAGAGGAGAAACTGAGCAGATCTTTTGACAACTTCACAGGGTTAAAGACAAAACTTTAGTGCTAGAGCCCTCAAGGACATGAATATACCATAAGCTTCCACAGGTTTTGAGTCGAAACTTTGAGAGTCTACAACTAAGAATAAATGGTGAGAGAGACAACTCCCCACAGGGATGAAAATTCAGCTTCCCATCTTCTCCATCTGCGAAATTATATGACGATGGTCAGAGATGCCTCATGCTCCTTGCTGCCTGCAGAAGCAACTGTAATTATATTCTGTAGGAAGACATCCTTCTAGATCTCAACTTATCGTTCATTTTTTTCATATATTATGTCCTACACACGATAGAAAATAATAAAACATTAGCAGAAATTGTTCTTAAAGGAAATTTATAGTCTTGAACATGCACACATATTAGTAAATAGGAAAGGCATCAGCTCTGTTATTTAAAGAACTCGGAAATCATCACTCTATACAACAAGAAAGAGGGAGAAACTTAAAATCAATGAATTTTCTGAGACCCATCAGAAAACTGAGGTTACATGGTGCTATGGACTAAGTTGTGTCCCTCTAAAAACGTATAGGTTGAAGCCCTAACCACTCCCATTATTATAGTATTTGGAAGTGGGGCTTTGGGAAGTAATTAGGTTTAGATGAAGTCATAAAGGTGGGGCCCCCATGATGTGATTAGCATCCTTAAAAGATGAGGAAGACAGACCAGAGCTTTCTCTCACCCCACCAGGTGAGGACACAAGAAGGCTGATGTCTGCAAACCACGAAGGGGCCCTCACCAGGAACCAAATCAGCCAGCACCTTAATCTTGGACTTCCTAACCTCCAGAACTGTGAGAAATGAACGCCTGTTGTTTAAGCCACCCAGTCTGTGGCATTTTGTTATACCAGCCTGAGCTGACTAATACACATGGCAAACGACCCCCATGAGATCTGGAGAGAGAAGTCCACCCAAAGACAGCAGAAATCTGTCCATCCACCGGTGCCATAAAACAGTAGGAACTCTCATGGTAATTTTGATGAATTGATGGAGGCCAAGTGTGGACTAGCATGAGAGTGAGAAACTCCTGAGGGCTGTGGTCTTCGAGGACCCCCACAGTTTTGTGGGCTTTTCCTCCAGGAAACTTTCTATGCTCTGCAACGATCAGAAAAAAAGACTTTTTCTTGGCTCTGGCAAGGAGGGGGAAAGGTAATCACTGTGAAATATGCCCAGACTGATCTCCATAACAAAGACTTTGCCAGAGCCTTATCTCTATGAAGGACCTCCAGAAACACTAGTGAAGGTCACAGATTCAAGACAAAGGCTAAAACACTAACATTTAATTGCAACATTGTAGAATGATCTCATTCCCCCACGTCATACCACCATACCAACAGGACTCCAGTATAATAATACTGGATAACAACTGAGAGAAACGCAAAACCCAGACCATCTCTGAAGACGATGCCAAAGTCAAAGGAGAGGCAAAAACAAGGATACTAGATGAATTTGAAGCCTCTGGCACCTATACCACCTGTAGAAAACATTAAATATAGCCCAATTTCTAGCCAGGTTAATATAAATTCTCACATGAAAGACCTATTTACCTCAGTTCCCACCACTAGATACAATATGTCCAATATGTCCAAACAAAAAGTTGCAAGGCATGACAACAGGCAAGAAAAAAAGTGTCTGCGTAGACAAAACAGTCGTCAGAACTCGGCTCGTGTATGTCACAGATGTTTGAATTATCAGACTAGAAATTTTAAAAAACTATGATGAATATGCTAAGGACTCTAATGGGAAAACTGGACAACATGCAAGAACACATGGGGAATGTAAGCAGAGAGATGAAAATCTAAGAAAGAACCAAAGATTCCAAAGTGTTTAGAAATCAAAAACACTGTAACAGAAATGAGCAACGTCTTTGATGGATACATTGATACATTCAATGTAGCCAAAGAAAGAACCAGTGAGCTTGAAGAAAATACAAATTTCTCAAATTGTAATGCAAAAAGAAAAAAGTGGAAGAGAATATCCAAGAACCATGGGATAACTGCAAAAGTTGTAACGTGCAAAAATGGAACACAAGAAGGTGAGTAAAGAGAGAACGGAGCTGAAGAAATATCTGAAGTCATAATGGCCAATGAATTTCTAAAATTAATGAGAGACACCAAACAAGGTCCAGGAAGTTCAAAGAATAAGAAGCAGGTTAGAAATCAAAATAAAAACTATACTTAGTTATACATATTCAAACTGCAGAAAAGCAAAGATAAAGAGAACATTTTGAAAGAAGCCAGAGGAAAACAAATACCTTACCTTTAAAGTAAAAGGATAAGAATTATATTTGGATTTCTCATCAGAAATCATACAAGCAAGTAGAGAGTGGAGTGAAATATTTCAAGTGTTGAAAGAAGTAAAAATAATCTTGGAATTCTATAGCCAGAGAAATTATCCTTCAAAAATAAATGAGAAATAAAGATTTTCTCAGACAAAAACTGATGGAATTCACTGCTAGCAGACCTGCTCTACAAGAAACATTTAAAAGAAGTTCTTCAGACAAAGGAAAATGATAGAGGTCAGAAACTTGGATCTACGTAAAGAGAGGAAGAGTAGTTGAGAAGGAATAAAAGAAGGTAAGATAAAATAATTTATTTTTCTTATTCTTAATTACAAAATAACTGTTTAAAGAAACAATAGTAAGAGATAACACAGAATCATACAAAATGCTCAATTACATTCAAATTAGGCATTAAAAAGGGGGAACAGCAACAACAGAAAGAGGAACAAAAAAACACAAGACAAATACAACAAACAGAAAACAGCTACAAACGTGATAGATATTAATCCAAATATATCAATAAGCACTTTAACAGTGGATCTAAATACACTACTTAAAAAACTACTACTTAAAACACAGAGACTTTCAGAGTATAAGGGAGTATAAAGGATGACCAGACCCAACTATTTGTTATCTACAAGAAATTCATTTTAAATAAAAGACTAAAAATAGATTAAAAGAGATGGGGAAAGATACACTATGTTAGTGTCAAAAATCCAGAAATAGTAAAATTAAAACCACCGGATCAATAAAATAGTAATCAGTAAGAGTTTATTGTGCATATTAAGAACAGTTTTAGGGACTTCCCTGGTGGTGCAGTGGATAAGACTCCACGCTCCCAGCGCAGCAGGCCTGGGTTCAATTCCCGGTCAGGGAACTAGATCCCACATGCACGCCACAGCTAAGAGTTCACATGCCACAACTAAGGAGCCCGGGAGCTGCAACTAAGGAGTCTGCCTGCCACAACTAAGACCTGGTACAACCAAATAAATGAATAAATAAATATTTTTTAAAAAAGAGGAAAGAACAGTTTTAGAACTGGGAGCTTTCAACCCCACAACTAATATGAAGTTCAGAGGCACAACATTACAGAATGGCTTATAAAGTGAAAATGAGGAAGTGGTTTAATCTTTACAATGATTGGTTATTACAATGGGGGTTTCCAGACGGCAGGGGATTGATCAAAAGTGATTATTTAATACCGTGTTTAGGAAAACGACCTAAGTTTCTTTTATGATTATCAGAGGCATTTACAAGAAGTAAACTAAGTTAAGTTTTGCTCCTGTGCATGAAATAGGCTAGATTTAGTTTTGCTTATGTGGCTTCAATGGTTTGGTCTGCTCAGGGAATTTTCAAGTTTGGTTTTCATTTTATATTTCACTTTTCACACTAACGCTACATCTAAATAAACCTAGAATAGCTATATTAATTTCAGACAAAGCAGCCTCCAGAAAAAGGAAGATTATCATAGATAAGTAGGCACATTGCATATTGACAAAATGATCAATCTTCCAAGATGGTTTAACAATCCTCTATGCGTACGGACTTAACAGCAGAGTCCAAATACAAGAGGCAAATACTGATAGAACCGTAAGGAGAAATAGATAAATCTATTATTATAGTTGGAGTAATTGATACATCAAGGAGTCAGAAAAACTGTGAGAATGTAGAAGACCTATATCACTATTAATCAACTGGATCGAATTGACATTTTAGAATATTCCACCCAACAACAGCAGAAACAGTGTTCTCAAGTTCATGAAGCCTTCACCAAGACAGACTGCATTATGGGCCCCAAAATATGCCCTCACCAACGTAAAAGAATACAAATCATACAAAGTATGCTCTCAAATCACACTAGAACTAAACTATTCATCAGTAACAGAAAGATAGTAGAAAGTCACAAAATGTTTGAAAATAACCCAAGAGTTAAAGCAGAAACCCCAAGTGAAATGTTTAAAAACGTATCTAAATGAAAATGAAAGTACAATTTATCAAAATTTGTGGGATACAGCAGTATTTTTAGCATTAAATACATATATCAGAAAAAATAAAGATTGAAATAAATAAATTTCCATCTTAGAAAACTAAAGAATGTAGAGCAAGTTAAGTCTAAAATAAGCAGAGGAAAAGAAGTAATAAAAATGTATACCACAAATTATTGGAATTGAAAACAGGAATGCATTAGACAAAACCAAAAGCTGGTTCTTTGAAAAGTTTCCTAAAATTGATAAATCTCTAGTCATGCTGTCCAAGAAAAAAAGAGAGAGAAGACCCAAATTATCAATATCACAAATGGAAGAGAAGTCACTGCTATTGAGCACATGGATATCGAAAGAAGAAAGGAGAAGATTAATGAGCCGAGGATGAATGAAGACATCAGAAAAAATACAGTAAATTAAAACCAAGGATGAAACAGGAAGTAGATAATAAAGATAACACTTTGAAGGACATTTCTTTCTTTCTTTATTGAAGTATAGTTGATTTACAACATTGTGCCAATCTCTGCTGTACAGCAAAGTGACTCAGTTATACACATATACACATTCTTTCTTTCGTATTCTTTTCCATTATGGTTTATCACAGGATATTGAGTATAGTTCCCTGTGCTACACATTAGGACCTTGTTGTCTATCCAGTCTAAATGTAAGAGTTTGCATCTACCAGCCCTGAGCTCCCAGTCCATCCCTCTCCCTTTCCCCCTCCCCGTTGACAACCACAGGTCTGTCCTCTATGTCTACGAGTCTGTTTGTTTTGTAGATATGTTCATTTGTGCCACATTTTAGATTCCACATATAGGTGATATCATATGGTATTTGTCTTAAGGCTTTGAGGGACATTTAAATGAAAGAAACTCTAGTTAGACTGATCAAGGAAAAGCAAAGCGACACAACCAGTATCAGGAATGCAAAAGAGCATCTTACCATGATCTTACACACATTAGAATGATAATAAGAGGATATTTGGAATAACTCTAGGCCAATAATTTTGAAAGTTAAGTGAAGTGGACAAATTCTAAACTGCAATTTACCAAAACAGATGAGAAACAGGAAAATCTGAGTTGCCTATATATAGGCGAAATTAAATGTATAATTAAAAAACATTCCCACACAGAAAACTGCAGGCCCTCTGTTTTCCCTAGTGAATTCTTCGAAACATTTAAGGATACAATAATGCGGGTATCATATAAACACCTTCAAAAAGTAGAAAAACAGAATGCTTCCCAGCTTGTTTTGTGAGCCCAGCATAACCCTGATATCAAAATCTGACAAAGAACTTGTAAGGAGGAAAATAAAAGCCAGTCTTATTAAAACATAGATCCAACAATCCTTAAAAGATAGTTGCAAAATTATTCTAGAATATAAAAATAAGGAAAAAGTCTAATAGGTCATAATGCAATACAGCTTATTCCAGGAATATAAGGATTGCTTAATATTTAAAAACTCTTCAATATAATTAATCAAACTGAAGAAAATATGGTCTTCTAGGACGCAGAAAGAGTATTTGATTAAACTCAACATCTAAACAAGATTGAAACTTTTAGCCAAGTAGGGAATTTCTAACTCTGTAAAGGATATCTACAAAATTCTTACAGTAAGCATTGCATGTAGTCTGAAGTTCTGAGAGCTGTTTTGAGTTTGGGACCCAGACAAGTATGTTGTCTACAGACCTGTCAATTCAACATTAGTACAATATTCTAACTAGTACAACAAGGTAACAAAAGTGTTTAACAGGTAATAAGGATTAGAAAGGAAAAAATAAAACTATTATTCATAGGCTGCATGATTGTGTACGCGGAAATTTTTCTTTACTCTGTAGAGTGAGTTTAGGCAAATCTGCTGGGTAAAACTCTCTATATAAATATGAACTGAACTTGCACACCTATTAAAGTGGCCAATATCCAGGACCCTGACGATACTAAATACCGGCGAGGATGTGAAACAACAAGAACTCTCATACATTGTTAGTGGAAAAACAAAGGGACAGGAATCACCAAGATACTCTTGAAGAAAAACAAAGTCAGAGGATTTTCTTTACTGAATATGAAGTCTTAAGATGTGAAAAAAGAGAGCGAGAGTGTGTGTGTGTGTCATATTGGCAGAGAGTTACTCAAACAGACCAATGGAACAGAACAGAAGATCCAGAAACAGACTCAATATATATGGACAGTGAATTTTAACAATGTTTGCAATGCAGAGCTGTTAAAAAAAAAAGAAACAACAACTTCTTTTAAATGCCTGGCACTATACCAACTGAATATCTACTTTGGTAAAAAGAAGAAAAAAAATTTAATGGAAAGTTGGTTGATTACTACTTTAAATCACACGCAGAAGAGAATTCCAGTAGGATTGTAGGCCTATATGTGAAAAGCAAAACAATAAAGCTACTAGAAGATAGCACAGCTGACCATGTTCACAACTTTAAGGAGGGCAAAGACTCCTCAGACGTGACTCAAAAGGCACGAACCATAAGAGGAAAGATTGACAAATCCGAATCTATTAAATTTAAGAATGTCTATTCATTTGAAGATGTTAAAACAGTGGAAAGAGAAGCCACAGAACAGGAGAACCTATTTTCCAGTATATTAGTAACCAGAACATGTGGAGGACTACAGAGCAATAAAAAAGAGGAATAAAAGCAATACCTAAATGACTAACAAATCTAAAAAAATGGTGTCCAAACTCATTAGTCATAGAAGCATTGCAAATTAAAACCAGTGTGAGAGCTGTGCACATCAACCAGGTTGGCCAAAAGTGAGGGAAACATTAAAAAGCTAAAATAAAATAAAATTGACAATATCAAGTGTTGTCAAGAATGTCAAGCAAATGGAATTTTCATACACTACTGCTGAGAGTGTAAATTACCACAATCGTCATAAGAAGCCTTTCACATATTCCACTAAAGTTCAACATATACTTATTTGATGAACCAGCAATTCCACTCTGAAGAAGGTACCCTACGGAAAAGCAGATGCTGTGTAACAAAAGACCCGCATGTTCCTGAAGTATTATTCAGAAGAGTCCCAAAGTACAACTCACATGTCAATTTGTAGAATGGGTAAACAAATTCAGATGCAGTCATATAATGAAAGGTTGTAAAGCAAAGAAAATTAATCAACTATACCTATACGCCACAACATGGATACATTTAACAAGTATAATGTTAACCCAAGAAGCCAGGAGTAAAAAACATACATATTGCATGGTTCCTTCTGTACATACTTCAAAACTGGCATTAGTAGTCATGATAGTGAAAACTTTGGGAGAAGAGGGAGGCAGTAGTGATCAGAAAAAGGATGAAAGGAGGTGTCTGAGATTCTGTAATATTCTTGGCCTAGGTAATATTTAGACAAGTATGTTCACTTTTTGATCATTCCATGAGCTGTACACATACACGCCTTTCACCTTTTTCTGGATGTGTGTTGTACTTCAATATAAAAGTAAATGAAAATAATCTTGGGAACTATGGAAAAGAAATACATCCTTAATGCTTTAACAGGTAGTTCAGGGGGCTTCCCTGGTGGCGCAGTGCTTGACAGTCTGCCTGCCGATGCAGGGGACGCGGGTGCGTGCCCCGGTCCGGGACGATCCCATGTGCCGTGGAGCGGCTGGGCCCATGAGCCATGGCCGCTGAGCCTGCACGTCCGGCCACAACAGTGAGAGGCCCGCGTACCGCAGAAAAAAAAAAAAAAAAAAAAAAAAAAAAAACGTAGCTCAGTGAAGACAATCAAGATTTAAATCTGCATGTATTTATCTAAGAGCAAAAAAAAAAAGACTTTGAAGAATACCTCGTTAAAATTGTATTTTTCACTCTTTTGCTTTTTTATATAGATCATTAAGAACACCATGAGAAGTACCTTTCAACTTCGGATTTTAGATATCATATAATTTATCATGCATTATACCATAATGAGCTCCATTAGCAACTTTCCTTTTACCATTAATATTACAGAGAATAATGGCATGCCTATGACCACTACCATTAAAATAACTATTGTTCAGTGATAAAACTACTGAGTTTTCTGTTAGAGATATTATAAAATTTAAAGTAAAATATTCCTCACATATCTCTATATTCTATTAATGTTTTTATAGTCTTTCTAATATATTGATTACTCTTCAGAGGGCTTCAAAATGGCATTTATTTACCTAATGAATTGCTAATAGATTTCCCAAATAGAAACTTAAATATGCTTTAGAAAGATCCTAAAAAACCAATCTTTCCAACAGAATAAAATAAAATATCCATTTACTATACTTAATTTGAAAAACTGAAATGTTTAATCAGCCCTTACTGTTCCTTATAGTTTTAGAGTCAATGGCTCTCATTTTGGCCTCTGAAGCCTTTCCTAATTTAATACATATTAAATACATTATATTATTACTGTACATTATATGTGCATTAATGTACATTCTAATGTGAATTGCAATGTAAATTAAATACTATGTACTTTATTTAACTGGTGAACACTGTGCCTTCACTTAGATCATAACCTAAACCTTCATAGAAGTTTGTCACTCAGAGAAGCTATGTAACCTCTAAGGCATCCCTAATTGTTAACGCTGAGCCTTAGCAAGGTACAGAGATTAATGGCCTCTAAAGTATTCTTTTTAAAGTCGGTGCCAACTTGATATTTAACCAAATATTTTTAGAACACATAGATGAAACTACAATGCAGTATTATTTTGGGTAGTTTGACCTTCAGATTCTGTATAATTTGGTCACAATTAAAGTTTCATTACACAGAAAGTCAAGAGAGAGACTACTTTATTTGGCAATAATGTAATCAGGGAGCAAAAACCTGCAGACTTCCCTATCCCATTCTTCATCAAAGAGACAAACTGAATAAGTGAATAAATTATTACTTACTGAATAAGTAAATAAATAAGTGAATAAATAAAATAAGTGAATAAATGTATGCAGCAGACACTGGGTTAGAGGGACTGGAGCAAAAGTGTTTTATTTCAATAAATAATAACACCTGCTTATTTGCATTGCCTTTTGAAACTCTGCCAGATGTAGCAAAACAGGAAAACAAACCAGTAAGAGGCTCACGTACCCATGGGTACCTCGACACAGATAAATGGAACAAAGATTACAGAAAAAGTAAACGCCTTAATGCACGTGCTCCATTTTTAATGCTAGGGTGTCTGAGATTTAGAAAATATTTCCTCTACTCGACAAAGATGACAAAAATTCATTTATTTCTTGTTCATACAAATATCTCTTTAATCTTTGTAGACAAGTTTTTAAAGCCTCAATAATCATTATTCCAACAACTGAAACATTAATAATGTCTTCACCCCCTCTTCATAGAGGAAAATTAAAGATGTCCATCTAAACCTTTGATCTGGAGACCTTAGTGTGTGCCCTGGTGAAACAAGCTTACTGTGGCTCTTAATAGATAGGTATCTATCACTTAATAGCTGGAGAAACTTCCATGAGATATATTCCTAAACCTCAGTTTCTTCATCTATAAATTGAGAATAGAAATAATTACTTTCAAAGTTTGAAGTATGAATTAAGTAAAATAAAGCAATTAATATCTGCTTGGCTCATAATAAGCTTCGATGAAGTGCAGTTATGGTTGCTGTGTGGTGTAGCGACCAGGTCCTTGCAGATGGCACACTGTCCCTGACATCTAACTAGTCTGACTGAATAGCATTATTTGGGTTTAATATCTGAGTCTCCCAGCCAATAGCAACTCTTTTGAAGTTGCTATTTCAAAAGAGAAATAGCAACTCCTCTAAATGTCCTCTGATCAAAGTGACAATCCCATTTAGGAAATAAAGTGTTCAAATAAATACTTATTTGAATGTAATTGACAATGTTTTTAACATCCAGACAAAAATTATCAAGAAAATACCTCCCAGAAAAGTTACTTAAACAAAAATAGTTTTCATTTCTTAAATGCAAAGTCTTACTTCTTTTTAAACTCATGTACCTTTGAATATAAATTTTGGAAATTATACTTCAGTCAGGGTAATCATAGCACTACGTAGCAATAAGAGGTCCCTAAATGCCCATGTTATTTCTGTTTCAGTGCAACGGAGATTAGTTGATGAACATTTGAAGAATATTTCAAAAGGATGTAATAAATTTAAACCAGATAACTTTTATAGATATCTGTATGCATCCTTGAAGTCTGTCTATAAAACATATTGCATATGATTTTAATGATACCCTATAGGTTTTAAAATTCTACTTATTTGAATTTTAAGATACTACATTATTTTTAATATACAGAATAACCATAAGTATTTCCTTAAGGAACTAGATAAAATGCCGCCTTGCTCTCTATAGATAAAGAAACTAAAATCAACGAATCTGAGGGCAACCCCTCCTAGAATTCCAATGACACAGTATTGGGGCTTATTACTTTACAGTTTAAATATTATTTAATATTTATCTTAACATGACACGTAGTGTAGACTCTACTTTTCTATACATTCAAATTTTCCTTGAATTCTTCCAGACCAGTCACGAATTCTTAGACCACAAATGTGACACTTAGGAATAAAGAAATGACAGACGCAGTGACCTATTCTGGCTTTGTTCTCAGCTCAGGTATGAAACTCATGATTCTACAAGAAGAGAAATAAGCATCTGCTCTGAACACGGACTCCTCCGGCAACTCCTCAGGGACTCAAACTGGATTGAGTGCCGTACGGAGTACACATGCAGAGAACAGGCTCTGGCAACAAAAGTCCTTGATACGGACTTTATTTCTTACTAGATTCAGGTCTTGGAAAAGTTATAGTCCTTATTTGTATACTGGGAATATAAAATGCATTCTTCCAGTTGACTGCTGGAAACCTGAAGACCAACTAGATGTTTGATCATGTAAATGAATTATTGTTAATTTTCTTAGGTTCTGTTTTTTTCTTAAAGAAAACAAAAACAGAGGCTTTTGCCTTTCAGAGGTGCACACTAAAATAGTTAAGGATGAAAGGCTAGGATGTTCGTGTTTGCTCTGAAATAATGCAATGGGGGTAATACACAGGGTAGATGGATGGGGCAGGATTAGCCATAATTTGATGGTTGGGGAATGTGAACAAAGGTGTTCATCTTGCTTTTCTTTAACTTGTGTGTATGGAGTACATGCGGGCAGTGATTTTTGTGAAGATTAAATGAATTAGTGTAGGAAGCTTAGTATATCTACAAGCTAATACTTCCTTTTATAATATTCTTCTACTTATCATAAGTATATATTTTGAAAGTTGCCTATTGACAGGCAGTAAAGTTATTTTAATGTATCTAGTCAACTTAAAAGCTCTCAGTGCACCACAAAAAAACTGATTTATTTAGTAATCAAGATTGATTACATTTGATAAAATTATTAGTTTCTGTATTACACTCTTCAGTTACATAAAAAGGTGTAATCTCGGGACCATTTACATGTTATACATCATGTTTCCAAAATAACTTATTTAGACACTGAGATATTGAAAGGTGCCATTCTCCATTTTATTTTGCTCAGCAACTGACCACAGGGAAGACGCGATCACTACACTAGCGTGGTTTTCTGGTGGTCTCTAGAATAATGTGACCTAATGTTACCTCTTGGAGTGAGGGGTAAAGTGCTCTTAGAGAGTGACACTGGGAAACCACAGATCTGTTGATGAGAAGCTCATTAACAATTGCATTCGGGCAGTCTACTAATTCTGTGTCATTTTCTATTCAGAATTTAAGAAATGAAACTATTTCCTTATTTGAAACACATGGTTTTATCATACATTTATTATAAAGTTTTTACCACAATAGCATTGTCTTAAGTTCTGAAGTACTCAAAACATGAGTGTTTACGTAAAGTACTCTGCAATTCTTATATTCAATCTTAAATTTCTAACATGTCTATTCCCTGTGCTAAGTGATTTCACATCTGCATTTAATGCTTACAAAAATCTTGACAGGGCCTTATATGTAGACACCACATAGTGAGCAATGTAAGAATGATTAATCAGTCTTGCCAGACACCCACCTACACTGAGAGAGGCTAACTCAGCCCCTTAGTACACCTTACTCCAAGCTGTTTTGCTTCAGAAGTAGAATGATGTTGATTTAAGGAAGTGTACTGGAGAAGGGAATCCTGCACGGGTTCTTCAAGGTCAGATCTAAAGCATATATATATATTTTAAATTTATTTATTTTATTTATTCATTTTTGGCTGCACTGAGTCTGCTGCTGCGTGTGGGCTTTCTCTAGTAGCGGCGAGCAGGGGCTACTCTTCATTGCGGTGTGAGGGCTTCTCATTGCGGTGGCTTCTCTTGTTGCGGAGCACGGGTTCTAGGCTCGTGGGCTTCAGTAGTTGTGGCATGCAGGCTCAGTAGTTGTGGCTCGTGGGCTCTAGAGCACAGGCTCAGTAGTTGTGGCACATGGGCTTAGTTGCTCCATGGCATGTGGGATCTTCCTGGACCAGGGCTCGAACCCGTGTCCCCTGCATTGGCAGGCGGATTCTTAACCACTGAGCCACGAGGGAAGTCCTTAAAGCATACTCTTAAACACACAGCCTTGGATGATTCCTTCATCTCTCACACAGTAATAATACCCGGAACGCCCAGATCACAGCTCTGCTTGAAAGTAATACTACTAAAAGTGTTTGCTCTCTATGGGGCTGTGCAAATACGAGGCATTATTAAACACACTGACTTATATAAGATGTGTTAGCATGTTTAAATCCATTGGATTAAAATAATGTGTAATTTATACTACACATTTTTGAAGATGCTGAATTACTTTCAAGTCCAGAGCACTAAAATATAATTACCCTGGCACATGCACTTGAGGGAATATTATGTAGCAATTAAAATGGTGATTTTTGCAGACTATTGGAAAATTAGCATGCTCTCTTCTTTACTTAAGGATGAAACATGACTGTGTGAGCAGCATAATTATAAGTTAATTCAAAGTTAAGCAAAATACGAAAAGAATAAAGATGATACATTAAAGTTTTAATAGCAGTTTGTTAAGGGATAAACTTACAGATTTCTTTTTTAACTTCCTCCATTTGGCAATTTTTAATGATATAATACTTATACATAGAAATGTAAACAAAAAAGGAAAAATCAAAATACATTATTCTTTTTTCATCTACTGTTAGTCTCTTTCCTTTTCCCAAATCCCCTCATCCTGGACATTATCAATTTCCTGAACATTACCCACTGCAGTTTCTCTTGCTTTCTTACCATGGGTTTCAGTGACCTCAAAAGAATAGCCCCTAACTGAATTTCGATTATTGGCAATTTTATAAAAACCCAATTTCCTAAACTCTTTATAACTCTGCCTTTTTTTTTTTTTTTTTTTGCGGTACACGGGCCTCTCACTGTTGTGGCCTCTCCCGTTGCGGAGCACAGGCTCCGGATGCGCAGGCTCAGCGGCCATGGCTCACGGGCCCAGCTGCTCTGCAACATGTGGGATCTTTCTGGACTGGGACACGAACCCGTGTCCCCTGCATCGGCAGGCAGACTCTCAACCACTGCGCCACCAGGGAAGCCCATAACTCTGCCTTTTGATAAGTCATTTTAAAAATTAAATTCAAGAAAAACAAATACAGAAAACTCCTTGGGGGAGCTTACTACTCTGCAGACCAAGTACGAATCACCTTCCATGCGTTTCTCATTCCACGACCTTCCTGTGACAGAAAGATGTACCTGTTTCTCATTTTACAGATGAGAGAACTGAAACTTAGAAAGGTGAAGTGCCATCCAAGATCACACAGTTAGCAAGTTGAGGAAAAACAAATACACTGTACAAACAGATGCTCAATATTTTTATTGAAAAAGACAGTGAGAAATAAGATAATACTTTGTGCTTAAAAGGCTGGCATAATTCGGAAAGCTGCATAATAGCGTGTGTTGGCAGGAATGTGGGGATATGGGGCCCTTCATATATCGCTGGTGGGAGTGTAGACTGATACAGCTCCTCTTGAGATCATGCTTGCATTATATAATTCAATCACTGATCAGTCACTGATCCACGTATATCCTGTTACCTAGTGACTCAGTTTCTAGTAATATAGCCAAAAGTAATGGTCGCGTAAGTGCATAAAGGGGCATGCGGACGACGCTCTTTGCAGCGTGGTGGCTGAGAGTTGAAAGCAACCTGAGTGTCTATGGCTGGGGGAGTGGGTACTGAGGAGAAGTAGATGCCCGGTATGCAGTATTACATGCCAGTTAGTGAGCCCGCTGGATGATTCTGATGCAGGCTACACAAAGCTTGAGAACCTTTGTACTACAGGAGTCTAAGGTTTGCTGTAGCATAAGATCTCTCTCTCTCTCTCTCCCTCTGCATTCATATATTCATTTATATCCATTTGTTTATTTATTCGTTTATTTATTCATTCATTCATTTATAATGCTGTGATTATAACCATGAAATTTTATTCATGAAATGACAGAATTTATGAATTGATGATAACACTAGTATTTTAGGGTTCTGGCCTTATTATTTTTGGTTATTTACTGCTACTCTTAGGTATGTAACAGTTGCTATAGGTTCTGTTCCTAGAAGTGCATAATAATGAAAACAAACCTACCCACGCCCTATCTGATGTTGCTACTGTATGCACGTTCCAAAGCTTCTTTCTGTCTATTGCATGCACAGCCCAACTCTCCTTGGAAAGGGGGGGAGTAAACAGCTACTGCCCCCACTGATCCCACTTCCGTTAATATTTAACCCTTTATGATTTAATCTTCCCCACAATTCTCCTGACATTAACAGCTCAGTGATCACCCACATTCTTCTGACCATCATATCTAGCAACCCCTTTCCATCCTCATTCTTCATTTTCCACCATCCCCCACCAACATCATCCATGGATCCTCTGCCTAGAAACTGCTCCCTGCCTTTGGACTCCTAGTTCAAATATCACCTACTGCATACATCCTTCCCTCATGCCCACATAGGGTGCACTGTTTCTTCTCCTGTAGGCCCCTGGGTCCCCATTCACTCAGTTACTAAAACAGAAGCTAGAGTATAAAGTCCTGTTTGCGTGTGTGACTGTGACAACCTCTGCAAAAAGGAAAGTGTCTCATCAATGATCGATTCACCTGCAAGTATCTCACTGCCTAAGGCACAACATTAAATAAGTATCTGCTGAATAAATGAATGAATATTTGACGCTCAAAGTTTGGTAAACGTTCATTCCCAATACACACACACACGTGCTCACACACACACATACACACCCCACCTCTTGGAATACTCTTTAGTCCCAGGTCAAAAACATTCAGTGACCAATGCAGCACGCCCTTCTCAAGCCTCCTGTTCGAACCCTCCCTAGTCCTGCATGCCTAATCCTTCACTCCTGACTCTCACATACTCTCTCCCCGTGCGCTGTCGCTCCAGCCAGGCTGCTCTCTGTACTCTCCCATCTCTTCTCCTCTTTGCCTTTGCTCCCAGAGGACCCGGAATGACTCTCAGACCCCACCCACCCAGGAAAACTCTCTTTGAACTTCTATCACTACTTAAATGACATCCCAAAGGCCCCAGTTCCACAAATCTTCCTGGTTCCCCTCAACCCCTTGTGGCTCTGCTTCCTTTGAAACTTCTCATTGTTTCTTGTGTGTTTACTTACTGACCTAATTATGCTTTTACAATAAATAGCTTCAGTTCTTCCCCGAGTGTCCACGGGGAAGCTATAGGACTTCTGAGCGATGTCGATGTTTTATGTGTAAATTGGGAAGAATGATACCTCCTGTCTCACAGGATAGCTTTGAAGAGTGAGTGATTAGTGCGTAGGCCCAGCAGTGCTGACTGATACACGGTATGCATGAGGTGAAGGACAGTGAGAAAGATAAAAGCAGCCCTGGCTGCTGTCAGCTGGGGGCCAGGCCGGCGTTTTACAACTGAACATAAACAACATCACAAGACACCAACATCACACGAGGTTACTCTGTGACTGTGATGGAGTGACACAAAAGTAAGACCACTCTGCCATCCTGCCTGAAGGCATACCCAAACTAAAATAACGATCACACCACAAAAGTATGGTGTGCACCTCCTGGGCTAGCATGAATGCCTGCTCCTCCCACCAATTACAGCTTTAGCCCTGTCCCATTCTCCAACTCACAGAATAAAATTAGGAAACTCAAATACGATCCACCTTCTCCCTTGTGTGTAAGTACAACATTGTTTGACCATAAGTCTGTCGTTACTGGTGGTGTCTGGCTGGTGGGCGGCCATGACAGCTATTGCTGAAATCAGTTATGTGCTATTGTTTGTTGAATTAAACGACTAGCTATGATGTGGGTTTGAAGGAATGTGAAGTCATTCCTTTTGCTCTTTTAGATATAGAAATGCCTAAGAAGTTAGTTTAAGGAAGTAAAATTTATCAATGAGTTCCATATCATGGAGTCTCTTAAAATATATCTTACTTTTGGTTGATGGTGAAATTTTTCTTTATTTATGATCAAGATGCTTTTATCTTAACCATTGTTCATGTTAATCAAAACCAGAGATCTTTTCAGGGGGCCACAGTGTTACTGGTGCCTGTCCCTAGTTTCTGCGACCAAGACAGAACTGCCAAAAGGTTCTCTGTGTACATTTATTTTTACTGAGGATACTTTCAAAATACCATTTCTCTTTAAATGAAATAATTTATCACACTCTACTTTAATAACCTTCAGCCTGAAAAAGGAATAGTGAAAGTGGAAAAAAATTAATAATGTCAAGTCCTCTGATGTCCTCTAAGGATCTGATCTGAGCAATTTCAGAAGGTCATGATCTCCCTAAAGCCCAACCTTACTGCTTTCCAACTGGCTTCCGTTTATTGTCATCACGGACATTCCTCCAGGGGCTTCACGTGTTGTCATCAGAAGGAGACCATTTTAAACATACAACTATCTTTGAAAAAGACAAATGTTGGCTCTGGTCACACTGATTTGCCTAATTGTTCTATCAAATCAGCAGAAATGTATTCACCATGTTATCACTTTGGGAAAGGGGAGTAACCGTGGCCCTAAGTAAAAAGGGCCTATGAAGTGTTAGTACTGACTGGGGGAGAAGACATTAAAGCCTGATTTCAACCTTGGGCACTTTCCATGGTAGGAAGATGCATCACTCGTCACAGGGGTTGAATTCTCTCTATACTCCTTCTAAGTTTTACACATTCATTCACTGACATTGCCTAGGGCCTCTTTGATAATCATGGTTTAACTGAACTAAATCAATATTTAAGTAGACACTAAGAATGTTGAAATTTAAGTTCCATAAAACTTTTATTTCAAAGTATGATTTTGATTTCAAATAGTGAAAACTTTCATTATAAGAGTAATTTAAATATGTTGTTATAGAGTCTGGGGGGAAAG
This sequence comes from Phocoena phocoena, assembly GCF_963924675.1. NCBI lineage: Eukaryota > Metazoa > Chordata > Mammalia > Artiodactyla > Phocoenidae > Phocoena > Phocoena phocoena. The sequence goes on along the minus strand of NC_089238.1, from coordinate 48,147,395 downwards.
AGTAAGGGAAGAAAAAAGTCCTACTCACCATTTCAGCATTTCTAACAGTTAGTGGAAAACTGGGTCATTTCCTCTAGCCATTTGTTGAAAGTTATAGTCCCATCCATTAAATCATTTTATAATTGTAATCTGATACCAATAAATATAATCTCTTTCATTTTTATTATAGCTAATTAGCATTTGGAAGACATATTTGCTCTTTTCACACTTTGCAAACACGATAAGGTATGTATCCGGGTGCACTTGCAAATCCAACCTTCCCGATTTCAATGACAGTAAAGGACATGGCATCTGTGATTTACAGAATAAACTCCGTTTTAATAGACACTATTTAAATAGCTTGCTCGAGGTCAACCTGCAAAACCAACTCTATTCTACCACTAAGATCAGAGCCTCTCATGATGAATGCCAAATGATAAGTCGAAGTTTTAAAGGCACATATTTTCAGATGTTGTAGAAGTCCGAGCTTGCCACAAAAAACAGGCATAGCTTTTCCCCCTGCTCCATTTGATGTTTTTCTTTGGCTTCACTGTTCATCCCCGTGAAGATGAATCTATATACATCCATACACCCATAAAGCCAGAGGAAAAACAGTCAGAGGGGAAATGTTTGACACAGGAAAATGTGCTCACAGTCTAATAGAGTTTGTTTCTGTTAAGAAAAAAATGAAATAAACCCTTTGCATTGACTCTCTTTTTCCTCTGACCTCGTTTAAGCCCCTAATGTTGAAGTTATTTTATAGCTACTTGATAGACCCAACAGTTCTCTAAAGAGGCATCAAGGACTTCTACATCTTAGCCAGATCTCATGGCACAGAGGGCTGAAGAATCTTCTTAAGGAGACTGGCTGGGGATGCAGCTCAACATGGAAATGACATGTTCGCAGCATCTGCCAGGCTCTCCCAGTGTGCCCTCCCCTCCCCTGTGGAGCTCTCATTGCTGCCTGAAAGTGGCCTCACCCGACCCTACCACCACTCCAACTACCGTAACTCTGCATGCGCTTCTCCTCTGCCAGAAATGTCCTCGTCCTCCTCTCAGCTAATCCCCATGAGACCCTTGCCTGACCCACTCTCTCTGCTGCATCAGCTGTGATCACTTGGCGGCCCAGAACTTGGTGTCAGTCATCTCCATACACCCAGCAGGACAGAACAGGTGCCCAGTGCTTAGTACACTCTGACTGAATGGACATAACAAATTCCTGCGTGATAACCCAAAGCCATGGGGCTTACTGCCACTGCCGCTGGCACAAATAAGAGTGTGAATACAGGATGTGGTACAAAGTAGGGTTGATTTGGTGACACAGCCCCTCCTCATGTTGTGATATGATTAATACTACCTCTGGGCTTTCTTGATCAATGCATCAAATCAAGAAAGAATATCGAGGGCATATTCTGGAGCTTCTTACTGGATATTAAAGTTGTTCCCAATTGTTGAGAATAACCAGAGTAATAGGAATGCATCAGTTCCTAGGGGGGTTTTTTCTCATGGAAAAAAAGTTGTACGGTAGAGAGCGAATTTGGTAGAGCCTCTTTGAGCGTGAGGTGTCAGGAACAAAAGGATGACAAAGAGCTTCATAGCAGAGTGAGATTTAGACAATCACGGTTGTTAAGGCCATTTCACAGGCTCAGAGCAGTCAAAATCTTTGTGATAAAATTGCTAAGCCTCTTACACTGAGACGCCGTTTCTCAGACTTGGCAAGAAGCAAATGGCAAGGTACAAGCAGAGACACCGGTCTAAGCGCTCTGGCTCCCTCCGGCCCAGCACCGTACCTGCAGCCACCTGCCCACTGCTGCTGTGACGGACGCCAGCCGTCACCAAGCGGGAGGCTCAGGGACGTCTGTGCAAAACGAATGAATCTATGCCCAGGTATCCGTGTCCATGTGCAAGCTTTAACAATTCAAATTCCATGTCCATTTGTTATTTCAAATAAGAGTTCTGCCCTAAGGACTCAACACTCAAAAAAATTGTTTTATTTTTTCTTTGTGTTTGACGGAGCCACATTTCCCGAATGACAATATGTGCCCAGCAGAGCTGGCAGTGTTTGGGAGAAAATAAATCTCTGCGCCATACACTGAGAGGAGACATTTTTCCCCATTTCCTCAAGGATGTGTTCCAATCATTCTAAGTAGACTTACAGTGTCTTGTTTTTTTTAAAAAAAGTTATGAAGTTGAAAGTAGGTCTGCAGGGTGACTTTCTCTACCCTTCTTTCCCTAGCTGCTATCTTTTTGTAGGACTCACATTGGACATACTTAATGTCCTGGTTCATGGTTTTCCAACGAGAGCTTTGATTTCACAGTTAATACTGGTTCTCCCTTCGGGTGAGTGATATTTAGGAATACTTCCTTAACATAACCGTCCATTTAAAATATATTAGGATCCACTTTTGATGCTAACTGTATCGATTAATTTGACATATCTTACTATTTACGGACACTGAAAACACAAGCTAAATCCTGTGGAACAGGGCTATTCAAATTTTAACGTGCATACAAATTTCCTGGGGCTCTTGATGAAATGCAGATTCTGACTCAGTGGGCCTGGAGTGGTGCCTGAAATTCCACATTTCTAATGAGCTCCCCTTTTTCACGATGCTGCTGTTGCTGGTCCCAGAACCACACCTGGAGCGGCAAAGCTGTAGAGCTGTGCTACTGGAGCTTGGTGTATCTGACATCACATGGGAGCATTGTTCAGCCGTGATTCCTGGACCCCATTCCCACAGGTTCTGACTGGGTAGGCTGGCGTGGGGTCTCACGTTCTGCATTTCTAACAAGCTCCTAAGTGATGCTGCTGCTGCTGATTAGTAAATCAGACTCTGAACATCACACGAGGTAATCTAGCTGAGCTATAACATGCCAGCCTGACCCTTACCAGGGCAAGCACGCAGTCTGGCGTAACAGGACATTTTAGACAAAGAAACGTTAGCATGCTTGAGAACACTCCCCCGTTAAAAAGCAATTTCTACAAGTCAGATACAGATTGCAAAGACTGCCACTGGTGGAAAGAAAACTGGAGGTAGGTGGACTTTTTCAGCCGAAAATAGTAACAGATGTGGAATAAAGTAATATTTGAGGTCATTTATGTTGGAAACGTTTACCATGTCAGATTTTTTCTCATGTGCAAGAGGGCAGTAGTAATCTTTACACTTTGGCCAAAAGTCAGTGTGACTTACTGTCCACATCCATAGACAAAAGCAGTTAATGGGAACGAAAGGAATATCAGACTCTATACTTCCCAAACTTCAGGAAGGTAAGCTTCTATAGTTCAACCCAAAAATGGTCAAAAGAGTTCAATTTAGCTAAGAAAGCTAAGGAGGAGTAAGGATGGAAATAAAAGCTGACAAAGTGTGGACTTATGATGGTTCATTTTACGTGTCAACTGGACTGGGCCACTGGATGCCCAGATATCTGATTAAGCATTATTTCTGGTGTGCCTGTGAGGGTGTTTCTGCAAGAGAGTGGCATCTGAATTGGTGGACTGAGTAAAGCAGATGGCCCTGCCCGGTGTGGATGGGCATCATCCACCCTGCTGAGAGCCAATACCTTATAATAAATACCTTTATGTATATATATAATTGGTTCCCTTTCTCTGGAGAACCCCAACTAATGCAGATTTTGGTGCCAGGAGTGGAGTTACAGGGACAACCTTGGTTTCAGGCCACATCCTAGGCTTTTGCTTTGTACTGCCCTTGATAATGCATGGCTGGGAAGGAACAATGCCTACTTACAACAAGTAGAGTTTTCTGGCACCTATTATTTATGGAGCCAGAAGACAGAGTTGAACTCCAGTTCCTGAACAGAGCCCCTGCTGTGAAAGCTTACTGACTGGACTTCTCTTAGAGGAAGTAATCGCACACTGAGGTCTCAAGGGGGAGGTGAGTCCTGACGAACGGATACAGCCCGGACCCCGGTCTTCAGAGTGCGGTCCAGCCCAACACGCCTCAAATGCAATGATGAAAAAGAACGTGATGGCTTCAAAAGACTAGCTCCAACAGATAAGGTAGGCGCACTGCAGCAACAGATGTCAGTAACCCACCGTATACCTGAGGCTTTTGCCATTTCCAGACATGTCTCGCCAAATCCCAGCTTCCGGCATCACATAAGATTATCTGAGGGCTTTATCTATCTCCCAGGGAGGAAGGATGAGCCCTCCACCAAAGACCAGCCAGAGAGGGTGGATGACTGACTTGCCCTATGGGTAATAACACTGAGACGTACACCAGCTCCTACAATTCCCTGCCAGGATTAAGCTCTAGTTGCCCAAATTGCACTTTTATCAGCTGCCTTCCCTCTCTGCCTCATTTCCCCCCTCTCCTACTGATTCTTTGGATCACCTTCCAAATAAATAACTTGCACTCAAAGTCTTATCTCAGCATCTGCTTCTGGGGGAACCCAAACTAAAACACATTAGTTCGGGTAGGCGTATTAGAAAGAATCAGAATATCGAGCACAGACTGGTTCACCATCCTGAGGTAATGAGGTTCCCATAAATAGAACCGTTGATGCACTGGATGGAAGGATTGCTGCAAGCAATAATGCAGAAAAAGCCCTCATGACGTTGATTCGAGATAAGTTTCAGAAGTAGATACAAACACAAGACAGACTCATTTGATACGTGTTATGTGTGCATGTATGTGTGTCAGGACACATACTTCTGTAGGTCTGTATGATACTACTGCATTGCCTGATCCCACCCACACAGAAAGCTTTATCCTGCTCATTGATTTCCTAACATTTGAGTTTTCCCTAGTACCTAGCAATATCCAGTTTCTTTCTTTCATCAGTGAAAATATTTTCGTACATATTTATATTCTGTTATGTACTATACAGTGTGCTCTACATTACACCAATACATAATATTTCAGCTTATGAATAAGCAATACTTATTCAGTGAATAATATTCACTAGGTACATGTAAAGTTTTTTCATTTTTTTAGAATTACTTTCCATTTTATTCTAGAATTGCTATAAGGGCACAGAAGTTCTTATTACATATTATAGTTTAATCACAAAATGAATGATTTTACAATACAAGTAGAACCTGTTGGGACAGACTTTACTTTGGAGTCATATACTCCTCAAGCTGTATGACTTGGACAACATTATTTAATTTCTTTGATTCTAGTTTCCTGGCATGTACAATGTCAATAAATATTTCTGTTAATGTAAGCTTACCTGAGGAAAAAAAATAAATAGTCTAAAATATTTCCCAGCATGGACAGGTAAAAAGTCAATAGATAACATATTTGTCTACCATAGGAAATGATATTATTACACAGGAGATATTATTACAAGTCATGGTATTATACATGAAATAACTATAATTTTAGTTCCTTGAGTTTTTCCTTTTATTCTGTGTTCATTTTACCTTGTGCAAATGGATATATTTATGAAAATACTAGAACCATATTAATGTCTCCTTCATTTGTTTCAAATCCATTTAATCAATAGTCTACTAAGTGTACAATTCTAAATGCTTCAGAACCACCTCGTCACTGCCACCAAATAAGAAAGAATGGTGTCTTGCTGTGTAGAGGAAAGTATTTTTCCTTTTTTAATTATTATACCAATATTTCAAAAATGCTGACTTTCGGGCTTCCCTGGTGGCGCAGTGGTTGAGAGTCCGCCTGCCGATGCAGGGGACGCGGGTTCGTGCCCCAGTCCGGGAAGATCCCACATGCCGCAGAGCGGCTGGGCCCGTGAGCGATGGCCACTGAGCCTGTGCGTCCGGAGCCTGTGCTATGCAACGGGAGAGGCCATGACAGTGAGAGGCCCGCGTACCGCAAAAAAAAAAAAAGCTGACTTTCTAGGAGAGTGAATTCCTGGCAGTACACAATGCTGCTGCCTTCCTGAGGATGGATGAAATAAACAGCACACTACAATGAACTCTCTGGGCAGATGTCTCAGAAATGTTCCTGACACCACAAGATCCTGATTTAGCTAAATCCATGAGGTGGGAATTTGTAAAGAAATTGCTACTCACCTACATATGAGGGTGATCTGTGTGCAACTCAAGTCAGTGACATAGTAAAACACAAAACCTCTCACTTTGGGGCCATATAGACTGGCAAACACCTCTAATGACTAATATTTACACAGTGTCGGGTTTCAGAAAAATTAATGTTTTTTAATGAAATATTTTCACTAGCCTAGAAAAGAAGGAAAGAGGGAGATATAGCTCTACTATGTTCACACAATAATAGCAATGACCTTCTTAACAATAATAGTAACAGCTTTACATCTACTGAGCATGGCCTATACATTTGGCAGTACAAATAAGTGCTTTACATCATCCTAGCTCATCCTTATGACAACATAATCATCCTTATCTAAACCTCTGTTAAATCACACTGGTTGACAACATGCAATCAAGATTTTGTCTATGTTCAATGGCTTTTAAAACAGTAATTTTCATTACTTTTTTGCTAGATTATTTCATGAACATTAATTCTGAAGTTTAAAAGGGCAATTTCTTTTTTTTAGTACTGTGAAGTTGGTCTTACCATATTTTATCACAAAACCTGATTTTAAAAATTGTAGAAATAAAGTGGCATTGCTTAGCACATGATTTATAAATATATAAAACAATTTATTTCACATGAAAATGACAAAACGGTGAGATAACAAAATCAATTATTTTAGCCCTAAAGCCAGATAGGCCATTGGTTCCAAAGGATTTACAAAATCAATTGATCAATTTCATGAACAGTTGCTAAATTACATACTGAGATCTCAGACTGGGATGAGCTCCTCTCTAAGTATCAGTTCCAGTCTTCACCAGGATGTTTGACGTTGATACCTAAATACTCATTGCTCTCTGTCTTAAGGGCTTTTCAAATTTCTGATGTCACTTATTAGACTATAGATACTATTTGGTGAGTGTATTGTCTATGGCATGGCTGTATATCAAATTGCCAAAAATTTAGTGGCTTAAAACAACACAAACGTGTTATCTTATAGTTCTGTAGGGCAGAAATCTGACACGGGTCTTACTGGGCTGAAATCAGGAAGATGTCAGCTTCCTTTTAGGAAGGTCTAGGGGACACTCCATTTCCTTGCTTTTTCCAGCTGCTAAAGGCTGCCTGTATTCCTTGACTCATAGCCCCTTCCTCCGTCTTCAAAGCCAGCAACAGCAGTTTGAGTCATTTTCAGACTGAATAACTCTGACCTCCTTCCATAGCCATCTCTCCCTCCCTCTGAATCTCCTCTTCTGCCTCATTCTTTGACTTTTAAGGCCCTTGGGATTACATTGGGCTGGTCTGTATAATCCAAGGTAACCTTTCTGTTCCAATCTCAGCCGATTAGCAACTTTAATTCTATCTGCAACCTGAAATTCCCTTTGTCATGTAAGCTAACATATTCACAGGTTCTGAGATTTAGGATGTGAACATCTTTGCAGGGCCATTGTGCTTACCGTTACAGGATGCACATTATTAATGACACACATTCATCTATTTTTGTCTGTATATTTCCTGAGTACCTATTATGTTTCCAGCTCCAAGTGAGGCTCTGGAAAATTAACATAAATAATACAGACATATCTTTGGGAGCTTGCATTTTAGATTTTAGTCTTATTAACTCCTGCAAGTAAACACAGATTGAATTTTTTAAAGGTGTACCCCTGAGAAGGTGAAAGACAGTTTCTAAGAGAAAAAGATGTGAAAACATACCTGAGCTAGTGATCCATATTGTTTTTTTTAGGCAAATGGTAAGTGACAGCCAGTTCCCATTATTCACAGATTCTGTACTTGTAAACTCACCTCGCTACAATGTATTTGTAACCTCAAAATCAATATCCGTGGTGCTTTTGTGGTCACTGGCGGACATGCACAGCGATGAAAACTTTGAGCTGCCCTAGGTGCATGTTTCCAACTGAGTTAAAACAATGTAATAGTCTGTTTTCCTGTTTCAGTTCTCACCCCCTAAACCAGTGTCCTTTCCGTGTTCTATTTAGGGTCACATAGTCACATCTTTGTACGATTGTTGGTGATTCTGCTGTTTAAACGACCCCTATGCATTAAGGCTGAAATGCTGTCTAGTCCCAAGGGCAAGAAGGCTGTGATGTGCCCCATGGAGAAAATATGTGTGACCAATAAGCCTTGCTCGGGCATGAGTTAGAGTGCTGCTGGCCGTGAGTTCAATGTTAATGAATCAACAATACAGGCACACCTTGTTTTATCGCACCTCACAGACACTGTGTTTGTGGCAACCCTGTGTCAAGCAAGTCTGTCAGTGCCATTTTCCCAACAGCATTTGCACCCTTCCTGTCTCTGTGTCACATTTTGGTCATTCTCGCAACATTTCAAACTTTTTCATTATTATTATCTTTGCTATGGTGACCTGTGATCAGTGATCTTTGATGTTATTACTCGCTGAAGGCTCAGATGCCGGTTAGCACTTTTTAGCGATAAAGTGTATTTTAATTAAGGTATGTACATCGTTTTTTAAGACAATGCTATTGCACACTTAATAGGCTATAGCATGGTATAAACATAACTTTTAAATGCACAAGGAAATCAAAACATTTATGTGACTCGCTTTATTTCAATATTTGCTCTCTTGTGGGGGTCTGGAACTGAACCCGCGATATCTCCAAGGTGTGCCTTCATACATTAGCATCTTTAAACAGAAACACACATAAAACAAGGTCATGTATTGATGGGTTGATGAAAATGTAACCAGAGGCTCACAGGAACCTAACCCTGTATTTCCCCCAGGAGCAACAGTTTAGTATTGGCTAATTCAGTGTTCAGAGAGAATTTATAAAACATCACTATCGCAAATAATGAGAACTAACTGTACTTATTGTATAACTCTTACTGCTTTAACTAACTACTGAAAAAAATCCATAGCAAGTGTAAAGACAAATCAACAAAATGCATTACAATGTCATAAAAAATTATCTTTAAAGATTTATAATTATGCTAACATAAAAATTATTTCATACTTTACAAGTTGCACCTGTCAGGGGTCAGAATAATTCACATGTATATGTTCCCTATATGTATGTCTTAGGTTATTTTTCTTTAAAAAAAAATATTGTAGCTGGTTGAATAGTAACTTTAAATGAAATCACTGACTTTTAAAATTTTAAACGCACACTTCAAATGTAGCTCGGGTACTGAAACATATGCTTTCCCTGTTGTTCCCGTTTTCCAATTTTACTTTATATTAGGTATTTTGAGAGGAAAATAGCAGAACTATAAATACAGATGCTAATGAATCATCATAAAAGAAAATCTTTTAAAAATGTGTTATCATGTATGCTTCATACTCTGGAAATGATTTCTAAAAGCCTAGACAAACGTAGATTAGATGATTTTGAGGCTATTACAAAGCTTGGCTAACAGGACCACTTCCAGTCACCTTCCATGAGTGTTCCTGTGCAAGGGGTAAAGGAATCTACCCCATTGTTAAGGTAGATCCTGGAGAGGTTAATCCACTCGTCAGCTCCTCTCTGCACCACACTCTCCAAGTATGGGGAACTGAAGGGCAGGTCAGTTACAGCCAGAGCTATATGTGGCCCCGGGCTCAGGCATCACTTAGCCTGAGGTATGGGGGTGGAAAAACAACAGAACACATAGCAACCCTCTCATTTCCTTTTTTCCCCATTCCTCTCCTTTTCCTTCCCTGTGAGATCTGCCTTTCATTCCTCTTCTCTATTTCTCGGTAGCAGCAAGCCTCACCTCCCACCTCCCCACTCCCAACCCGGGTGCTCCTTTATCAGAATCAGCCTCCCCTGGGTCTGCACCACCTCCTTTCATCCCCATGGAGACAACCAAATCCACATTAGTCTCAGTACTCTATTCAACTTGGTCCTAATGGTATTCATTATTCTCAGCCTTATTGCAGGTAAAATTATACTGTGTAAGAATGGAAACTTAAACTACTAAAAACTTAAAGAGGAGAAAGCATATATCTGGCATTAAAAGTTTTATTATAGACATTTTCAAACATATACTCAACTAGGGAGAATAGAACAAAAAAGTCATCTATATACAGTTTCAGAGACTGCTAACTCATGGCCAGTTTTATTTCACCTCTACCCACACCCCCTGCCACTTCATAACCTTCCCCATTAGATTATTTTAAATCCAGTCTCAGATATCATATTATTTCATGCATAAATACCTCAAAATATTTCTTTAACGGATAAGGATTTAATTTCAAAACCTAAAATGTTGACAACAGTTCTGTAATGTCATCAACACCCTGTGATGACTGCTTACCTCTTGAAAGTGTATGTACCTGTGTGTGCGCATGTACATGCAATATTGTTCAAATCAGCTTACCCCAAATTTCCATACAGTTGATGCTTGTCTTAACTATCTTTCTACCTATGGATCATCTCCCTTTCATTTTCCCTTAATTTGTTATCAAAACCTGCTGGCCTGTCTTATAGTTTCCCACAGTTTGCTGACTGCCTCTCTATGGTATCATATATGTCCTATCTAGTTTGTAAACTGGTAGTCAGATTTGGGGGCTTGATTTGATGTAGGTTTGACGTTTTAGCCAGAAGCTTTCAAAAAACACACTGTACACATCTAGCAGGAGATGCGTTACACCTGGCTGTCTCTGTTTTTATGCTTCTAGAGATCACTGATGTTCTCCAAGTACATTATTTCATTAGAGGTTATAAAATGGTGATATTCTGATTCTATCATCCCTTCTTCAATATCTTATTTAATCTAGAATACTTCTCTAAAGACAAACATCCTCTCATCAAATACCTGGCTACCCTGAGATGCAGTTTAATCAGAAAAAGCAGAGAAATCTGGATTATTCCTTTTTTGAACCAGTGTTCAGAATACTGAGTTGATCCTCTAGCATCTTCCAATGATGGTAAATAAGGAAATTTTTGTATTATTATGAATTAATGAATGATTAACTTGGTGTTTCAATACATTTCTGGAATTATTCTTATTGATATTCCAGTTGAAATCCTTCTCGAGTTGCCTCCTGAGTCTTTTTGACATGACCCCAGTAGTCTTCGGTAAAAATCCTAGTTTTCTGGTACTATAAGATATTCTAGATTTATTTTGTATATTTCATACCTCATATCTGGATTCATTTATTTTTCACAAGGAGTCCTAAGTCCTTTCAGAGTATGATATTTGGGATCCACAATCCAGGTGCTAAGGGAGATCACTGTTTTAGGTTCATGATACCTTCTTGATCAACAAAACTAGGAAATGTTCTATTTTCCTTAGAGAGAAAATATATCAAATTCATACTGATATATCTAATTCAAATTCAGAATTGCAGGATATTTACTTAACCTTTTCAATTTTATTTTTTTATTATTTTTTAAATGTATTTATTTTTATTTAAAAAGTTTATTATAGAAGTTTAAAAAAAATTATACAAAAGTAGAGGGGATTGGACGATGCCCTCCACTTGTATCAACAAATGTCAACTATTTTTCTTTTTAAACACCTTTATTGGAGTATACTTGCTTTACAATGGTGTGTTAGTTTCTGCTTTATAAAAAGTGAATCAGCTATACATATACATATGTTCCCATATCTCTTCCCTCTTGCAACTCCCTCCCTCCCACCCTCCATATCCCACCCCTCTAGGTGGTCACAAAGCACCGAGCTGATCTCCCTGTGCTATGCGACTGCTTCCCACTAGCTATCAGTTTTACATTTGGTAGTGTATATATGTCCATGCCACTCTCTCACTTTGTCCCAGCTTACCTTTCCCCCGCCCCCGTCCTCAAATCCATTCTCTAGTAGGTCTGCATCTTTATTCCCATCCTGCCCCTAGGTTCTTCATGACCACTTTTTTTTTAGATTCCATATATATGTTAGCATATGATATTTGTTTTTCTCTTTCTCATTTACTTCACTCTGTATGACAGACTCTAGGTCCATCTACCTCACTACAAATACCTCAAATTCGTTTCTTTCTATGGCTGAGTAATATTCCATTGTATATATGTGCCACATCTTCTTTATCCAATCACCTGTTGATGGACACTTAGGTTGCTTCCATGTCCTGGCTATTGTAAATAGAGCTGCAATGAACATTGTGGTACATGACTCTTTCTTTTTTTTTTTTTTTTTTTTTTTTTGGTGGTACACGGGCCTCTCACTGTTGTGGCCTCTCCCGTTGCAGAGCACAGGCTCCAGACGCGCAGGTTCAGCGGCCACGGCCCACGGGCCCAGGCACTCCACGGCATGTGGGATCCTCCCAGACCAGGGCACGAACACATGTCCCCTGCATCGGCAGGCAGACTCTCAACCACTGAGCCACCCGGGAAGCACTACATGACTCTTTTTGAATTACGGTTTTCTCAGAGTATATGCCCAGTAGTGGGATGGCTGGGTTGTACGGTAGTTTTATTTTTAGTTGTTTAAGGAATCTCCATACTGTTCTCCATAGTGACTGTATCAATTTACATTCCTACCAACGGTGCAAGAGGGTTCCCTTTTCTCCACACCCTCTCCAGCATTTATTGTTTGTACATCTTTTGATGATGGCAATTCTGACTGATATGAGATGATACCTTATTGTAGTTTTTTTTTTTTTTTTTTTTTGCGGTACGCAGGTCTCTCACTGTTGTGGCCTCTCCCGTTGCGGAGCACAGGCTCCGGACGCGCAGGCTCAGTGGCCATGGCTCACGGGCCCAGCCGCTCCGCGGCATGTGGGATCTTCCCGGACCGGGGCACGAACCCGTGTCCCCTGCATCGGCAGGTGGACTCTCAACCACTGCGCCACCAGGGAAGCCCCCTTATTGTAGTTTTGATAGGCATTTCTCTAATGATTAGTGATGTTGAGCATCCTTTCACGTGTTTGTTGGCAATCTGTGTATCTTCTTTGAAGAAATGTCTGTTTAGGTCTTCTGCCCATTTTTGGATTGGGTTGTTTGTTTTTTTGCTATTCAGCTGCATGAGCTGCTTGTAAATTTTAGAGATTAATCCTTTGTCAGTTGCTTCATTTGCAAATATTTTCTCCCATTCTGAGGGTTGTCTTTTCGTCTTCTTTATGGTTTCCTTTGCTATGCAAAGTCTTCTAAGTTTCATTAGGTCCCATTAGTTTATTTTTGGTTTTATTTCCATCTCTCTAGGAGGCTGGTCAAAACGGATCTTGCTGTGACTTATGTCATAGAGTGTTCTGCCTATGTTTTCCTCTAAGAGTTTTATAGTCTCTGGCGTTACATTTAGGTCTTTAATTCATTTTGAGTTTATTTTTGTGTATGGTGTTAGGGAGTGTTCTAATTTCATTCTTTTACATGTAGCTGTCCAGATTTCCCAGCACCACTTATTGAAGAGGCTGTCTTTTCTCCATTGTATATTCTTGCCTTCTTTGTCAAAGATAACGGGACCATGTGTGTGTCAGCTTATCTCTGGGCTTTCGATCCTGTTCCATTGATCTATATTTCTGTTTTTGTGCCAGTACCATACTGCCTTGATTACTGTAGCTTTGTAGTATAGTCTGAAGTCAGGGAGCCTGATTCCTCCAGCTCCGTTTTTCTTTATGAAGATTGCTTTGGCTATTCGGGGTCTCTACTGTTTCCACACAAATTGTGACATTTTTGTTCTAGTTCTGTGAAAAATGCCATTGGTAGTTTGATAGGGATTGCATTGAATCAGTAGATTGCTTTGGGTAGTACAGTCAGTTTCACAGTGTTGATTCTTCCAATCCAAGAACATGGTATATCTCTCCATCTGTTTGTATCATCTTTAATTTCTTTCATCAGCGCCTTATAGTTTTCTGCATACAGGTCTTTTGTCTCCTGAGGTAGGTTTATTTCTAGGTATTTTATTCTTTTCTTGCAGTGGTAAATGGGAGTGTTTCCTTAATTTCACTTTCAGATTTTTCATCATTAGTGTATAGGAATGCAAGAGATTTCTGTGCATTAATTTTGTATCCTGCTACTTTACCAAATTCATTGATTAGCTCTAGTAGTTTTCTGGTAGCGTCTTTAGGATTCTCTATGTATAGTATCACGTCATTTGCAAAAAGTGACAGCTTTACTTCTTCTTTTCCGATTTGGATTCCTTTTATTTCTTTTTCTTCTCTGATTGCTCTGGCTAAAACTTCCAAAACTATGTTGAATAAGAGTGATGAGAGTGGGCAACCTTGTCTTTTCCTGATCTTCGTGGAAATGGTTTCAGCTTTTCACCACTGAGGACAATGTTGGCTGTGGGCTTGCCATATATGGCCTTTATTATGTTGAGATAAGTTCCCTCTATGGTACTTTTTGGAGGATTTTTATCATAAATGGTGTTGAATTTTGTCAAAAGCTTTTTCTGCACCTAATTGAGATGATCATATGGTTTTTATTCTTCAATTTGTTAATATGGTGATCACGTTGATTGATTTATGTATAGAAGAATCCTTGCATTCCTGGGATAAACTCCACTTGATCGTGGTGTATAATCCTAATGTGCTGTTGGATTCTGTTTGCTAGTATTTTGCTGAGGATTTTTACATCTATGTTCATCAGTGATTTTGGCCTGTAGTTTTCTTTCTTTGTGACATCTTTGTCTGCTTTTGGTATCAGGGTGATGGTGGCCTCGTAGAATGAGTTTGGGAGTGTTCCTCCCTCTGCTACATTTTGGAAGAGTTTCAGAAGGATAGGTGTTAGCTCTTCTCTAAATGTTTGATAGAATTCGCCTGTGAAGCCATGTGGTCCTGGGCTTTTGTTTGTTGGAAGATTTTTAATCACAGTTTCAATTTCAGTGCTTGTGATTGGTCTGTTTATATTTTCTATTTCTGCCTGGTTCATTCTCGGAAGGTTGTGCTTTTCTAAGAGTTTGTCCATTTCTTCCAGGTGGTCCATTTTATTGCCATATAGTTGCGTGTAGTAATCTCTCATGATCCTTTGTATTTCTGCAGTGTCAGTTGTTACTTCTCCTTTTTCATTTCTAATTCTATTGATTTGAGTCTTCTCCCGTTTTTTCTTGATGAGTCTGACTAATGGTTTATCAATTTCGTTTATCTTCTCAAAGAACTAGCTTTTACTTTTATTGATCTTTGCTATTGTTTCCTTCATTTCTTTTTCATTTATTTCTGGTCTGATCTTTATGATTTCTTTCCTGCTCCCAACTTTGCATTATTTTTGTTCTTCTTTCTCTAATTGCTTTAGGTGTAAGGTTAGCTTGTTTATTTGAGATGTTCCTTGTTTCTTAAGGGAGGATTGTATTGCTATAAACTTCCCTCTTAGAACTGCTTTTGCTGCACCCCATAGTTTTTGGGTCATCATGTTTTCATTATCATTTGTTTCTAGGTATTTTTTGATTTCCTCTTTGATTTCTTCAGTGACCTCTTGGTTATTAAGTAGTGTATTGTTTAGCCTCCATGCATTTTTATTTTTTACAGATTTTTTCCTGTAATTGATATCTAGTCTCATTGCGTTGTGGTCGGAAAGGATACTTGATATGATTTCAATATTCTTAAATTTACCAAGGCTTGATTTGTGACCCAAGATATGGTCTATCCTGGAGAATATTCCATGAGCACTTGAGAAGAAAGTGTATTCTGTTGTTTTTGGATGGAATGTCCTATAAATGTCAATTAAGCCCATCTTATTTAATGTATCATTTAAAGCTTGTGTTTCCTTATTTATTTTCATTTTGGATGATCTGTCCATTGGTGAACATGGGGTGTTAAAGTCCCCTGCTTTGATTGTGTCACTGTTGATTTCCCCTTTTATGGCTGTTAGCATTTGCCTTATGTATTGAGGTGCTTCTACGTTGAGTGCATAAATATTTACAATTGTTATATCTTCTTCTTGGATTGGTCCCTTGATCATTATTCAGTGTCCTTCTGTGTCACTTGTAATAGTCTTTGTTTTAAAGTCTATTTTGTCTGATATGAGAATTGCTACTCCAGCTTCCTTTTGATTGCCATTCGCATGGAATATCTTTTTCCAGACCCTCATTTTCAGTCTATATGTGTTCCTAGGTCTGCAGTGGGTCTCCTGTGGACAGAATATATATAGGTCTTGTTTTTGTATCCATTCCGCCAGTCTATGTCTTTTGATTGGAGCATTTAAAACATTTACATTTAAGGTAATTATGGATATGTATGTTCCTATTACCATTTCCTTAATTGTTTGGGGTGTGTTATTGTAATCTTTTCCTCCTCTTGTGTTTCCTGCCTAGAGAAGTTCCTTTACCATTTGTTGTAAAGCTGGTGTGGTAGTGCTGAATTCTCTTAGCTTTTGCATGTCTGTAAAGGTTTTAATTTCTCCGTCGAATCTGAATGAGATTGTTGCTGGGTAGATAATGTTGGTTGTAGGTTTTTTCCTTTCATCACTTTAAATATGCCCTGCCACTCCCTTCTGGCTTGCAGAGTTTCTGCTGAAAGATCAGCTGTTAACCTTATGGTTACTTATTGTTTTTCACTTGCTGCTTTTATTTATTGTATGTTATTGTTTTTCTCTTGCTGCTTTTAATATTTTTTCTTTGTATTCAATTTTTGATAGTTTGATTAATATGTGTCTTGGCATGTTTCTCCTTAGATTTATCCTCTATGGGACTATCTGCGCTTCCTGGACTTGATTAACTATTTCCTTTCCCATATTAGGGAAGTTTTCAACTATAATCTCTTTAAATAGTTTCTCAGTCCCTTTCTTTTTCTCCTCTTCTTCTGGAACCCCTAAAATTTGAATGTTGGTGCATTTAATGTTGTCCCACAAGTCTCTGAGATTGTCCTCAATTCTTTTCATTCTTTTTTCTTTATTCTGCTCTGCGGTAGTTATTTCCACTATTTTGTCTTCCAGGTCACTTATCCATTCTTCTGCCTCAGTTATTCTGCGATTGATTCCTACTAGAGAATTTTTAATTTCATTTATTGTGATGTTCATCCTTGTTGTTTGCTCTTTAGTTCTCCTATGTCCTTGTTAAATGTTTCTTGTATTTTCTCCATTCTATTTCCAAGATACTGAATCATCTTTACTATCATTACTCTGAATTCTTTTTCAGGTAGACTGCCTATTTCCTCTTCATTTGTTTGGTCTGGTGGGTTTGTACCTTGCTCCTTCATCTGCTGCATATTTCTCTGTCTTCTCATTTTGCTTAACTTACTGTGTTTGGGGTCTCCTTTTTGCAGTCTGATGTTGGTAGTTCCCGTTGTTTTTGGTGTCTGTCCCCAGTGGCTAAAGTTGGTTTAGTGGGTTGTGTAGGCTTCCTGGTGGAGGGGACTAATGCCTGTGTTCTGGTGGATGAGGCTGGATCTTGTCTTTCTGGGGGGAAGGTCCACGTCTGGTGGTGTGTTTTGGGGTGTCTGTGACCTTATTATGATTTTAGGCAGCCTCTCTGCTAATGGGTGGGGTTGTGCTCCTGTCTTGTTAGTTGTTTGGCATAGGATGTCCAGAACTGTAGCTTGCTGGTCATTGAGTGGAGCTGGGTCTTGGTGCTGAGATGGAGATCTGTGGGAGATTTTCACCATTTGATATTACGTGAAGCCAGGAGGTCTCTGGTGGACCAATGTCCCACCTCAGAGGCACAGGCCTGACGCCTGGGCAGAGCACCAAGACCCTGTCATCCACACGGAAATAGAGAAAAAGGAAAATATATATATATATCGTTGCTCCCAAAGTCCACCATCTCAATTTGGGATGATTCGTTGTCTATTCAGGTATTCCACAGATGCAGGGTACATCAAGTCAATTGTGGAGATTTAATCCGCTGCTCCTGAGGCTGCTGGGAGAGATTTCCCTTTCTCTTCTTTGTTCACACAGCTCCTGAGGTTCAGCTTTGGATTTGGCCCCACCTCTCTGTGTAGGTCGCATGAGGGCGTCTGTTCTCCGCTCAGACAGGATGGGGTTAAAGAAGCAGTTGCTTCAGGGACTCTGGTTCACTCAGGCCGGGGGGAGGGAGGGGTACAGAGTGTGAGGCGAGCTTGCAGTGGCAGAGGCTGGCATGACGCTGCACCAGCCTGAGGCATGCCGTCCGTTCTCCCAGGGAAGTTGTCCCTGGATCACAGGACGCTGGCAGTGGCGGGCTGCACAGGCTCCTGGGAGGGGAGGTGTGGACAGTGACCTGTGCTCGCACACAGGCTTCTTGGTGGCTGCAGCAGAAGCCTTAGCATGTCATGCCCATCTCTGGGGTCCGCACTGATAGCCACGCCTCGCGCCAGTCTCTGGAGGTCCTTTAAGCAGCGCTCTGAATCCCCTCTCCTCGCGCACCAGGAAACAATGGTCTCTTGCCTCATAGACAGGTCCAGACTTTTCCCGGACTCCCTCCCAGCTAGCTGTGGCACACTAGCCCCCTTCAGGCTGTGTTCCGCAGCCAACCCCAGTCCTCTCCCTGGGATCCGACTTCCTCTGAAGCCCGAGTCTCAGCTCCCAGCCTCCGCCCGCCCTGGCGGGTGAGCAGACAAGCCTCTCAGGCTGGTGAGTGCCGGTCGGCACCGATCCTCTGTGCGGGCTTCTCAGCGCTTTGCTCTCCGCACCCCTGTGGCTGCGCTCTCCTCCGCGGCTCCGAAGCTTCCCCCCTCCGCCACCCGCAGTCTCCACCCGCGAAGGGACTTCCTAGTGTGTGGAAACCTTTCCTCCTTCACAGCTCCCTCCCACTGGTGCGGGTCCCGTCCCTATTCTTTTGTCTCTGTTTTTTCTTTTTTTTTGCCCTACCCAGGTACATGGGGAGTTCCTTGCCTTTTGGGAAGTCTGAGGCCTTCTGCCAGCATTCAGTAGGTGTTCTGTAGGAGTTGTTCCACATGTAGATGTATTTCTGAGGTATTTGTGGGGAGGAAGGTGATCTCCACGCCTTACTCTTCTGCCATTTTGAGGGTCTCCCCCAACCTCTTCAATTTTAGATTTTTTTCTCTTTCACTGAAATTTTGATTTCTAACGATATTAAAATGATTGCTTGGGCTTCCCTGGTGGCGCAGTGTTTGAGAGTCTGCCTGCCGATGCAGGGGACACGGGTTCGTGTCCCGGTCCGGGAGGATCCCACATGCCGCGCAGTGGCTGGGCCTGTGGGCCATGGCCGCTGAGCCTGCGCGTCCAGAGCCCGTGCTCTGCAACGGGAGAGGCCACAACAGTGAGAGGCCCGCGTACCGCAAAAAAAAAAAAAAAAAAAGATTGCTTAACTGTTTTACCAAAAAAAGTTTTAGAGTCACGATACTATATTTTAAATAAAATATAATGTGTAT
Source organism: Phocoena phocoena (assembly GCF_963924675.1). Lineage (NCBI taxonomy): Eukaryota > Metazoa > Chordata > Mammalia > Artiodactyla > Phocoenidae > Phocoena > Phocoena phocoena. Next base: position 48,128,289 of record NC_089238.1, on the reverse strand, counting down.
CACTAACAAAATGTGATTATTGAAAGTATTCAAGATTTTCTTGTCAACGGGTTCTAAAACAATAAAAATACACAATTGCCATGTTTTTAAGTCACTTAAAATAATTCCTTTCTGTGTGTGTGCCTTTAACTGAACATATAGGTTTGTTTCATGATACTGTTGATCTTTAGAAATAGCTTCCAAATTTTTATTTAATATTGGTATACAATTATTAAATTGTGTATATTGCTTTATCGTTAAATCTAAAAAACAAGGCATGTCCAGAAAAGTCTAGCGCCTATCCCTATTCCATCCTTCCCCCTATAGGCTATCACAGAGGTAACATTTTTTTAATTGGTCTTGCTTATCTTCCCGTTTATTTAAAAAATATGAGCAAATATGTAAATACATGTGTATATTTCCATTCCCTTTATTTAAATAAATGGCAGTATACCCTACCCATTTTCCTCACCTTGTCTTTGTCAAGGTAATTGAACAAATGTGAGGGGTAGAGGTAAGATATGTATTAATCTTTTTAAATGGTCTTCACCCTTGAAGGGTTAGCCAGATGAGAAGTGATGATCCCATGAAGGAAGGGTAAGTAGAGTCCAGGCCAACCTACAGTAAAATTTGGAGCCTTTTCCAGCCTAATTCCTCAAGTATCACTGTCCACCTGCATCCTCTTTTCACTAGCATGACATCAGAATTATTACCATGAGTTCTCATGGAGATAGCTGTGCATCTGTCAGAGTCTCTGCTGAGAGAAGACTGGGGGGTGGGGGACAAGGAAGCTACTGTGTCTTGTCTCATGTGTCAGCTTTGGGGACTCACTGCAAACACACATGAGTGGCCTCTCTCTTAATGTCTCTAGGAGGCACAGAGTTTTGGAGAATGTCAACTTTAAAAAAAAAAAAAAAAGAGGTGCCTTCATTAAAATTGTTAGATTTTAAAATTTAGCCCATCCAATGAAATGTGTTTTGGGGAAGATAATGTGAAAGTATCTATAAATTCCTGAGAAAGTTTTCGGAAAAAGTAATTGTGGATAAATGATAATAGGCAATCAAGAAAAGCAGTTATAAGGTACAGAGAAAAACTTGGGAAAGTTGCAAAGCACAATCGCAGAGGAGAATAACAGGAGAGAAGGTCCAGGGATAGTCAGTAATAATATGGTAATAATTACAGCGGCAGATATCTAACTGAAAAGAAAGTAACTGCGAGTTCATGATGCATCATAATTTTTTCTGGGCATTCTAAGGTGCACAGATTGATGCTTGTGGTATGGAAGAAGCATCCTATATATATGACTTCCTGAGCACACACTGGCTCTATCCTTGGTAACTGCTGTATCATCAGAACTTTTACATATTTATGGATGATTCAACTACACATTGTTCTGTTCCAAGCATTGTCTAGTCGTAAGAACACAGCTCTTCAGCTATATAGAAGCAGTACTTCTAATAACAAGCAACTGATGAAAGTTTTTAAGAAAAAAAAAAAGTTCCCCAATCACATTCAGTTTCAAACTCATCCCTTAGTCCTCTTATTGTTACACTTTGCTTCAGTCTATTCACATAATTGTTTGCATTTTTAAAAATGGAGAAAAGCATAAAAAATACAGACTACAAAATGTACCGATCATTTCCCTTTAAAGTATAGCAACACTAATTTCAAAGTAATCTTGCAATCTGAAGGAACTTAGTTTCTAACGTCATTTTCATCAGTGAGACCGAGACCAATTACGTGATACAGAGAGGCATGTAGTTTTTCAGAATATGTAAATCCTAGTTCTGTCTGCCCATGCCAGAAATGGTTTGATTCCCTCAGCAATCTGTCACCATCCTCAACCCCACTGATTTCATTTTGGATGCCACAAACCCTTTAGATATAATATCTTATTTAAATTAAAATAAATAATAGTGTATGTGATCTAGTCCTAAATATATAGGGCCATTCTGAGCACATTTTCCAGCAGAAAATAATGGACCTAATGTCTGCAAAACTGCAGTAAACCTGAGCTTTAGTTGGTATTTTCCTCAAAAAATATGTACAACTTTCACTATGAAATTCTGACTTGGGACATCAAGCATTTGAGCAAATGTCATTAAACTAGACAGACAGATACACTCACAGCCAAGGACTTCATACCCCGAGGTCGTCAAGACATACACCATTTTATAGATATTAAGCATATCTTTTCAAATCTGAACTTAAGCATAGAGAAATCCTTCACATATCATTAGCCCAAGTACGGTACAGGAAGCCAGAATAGTCCACAACCATGAATCAATTTAGAGAAAAGATGAGGACCACTGTCCTGGTCAGAACCAGCTAAGATCAGTCAGTAGTGATTGAAACTGATGTGTGTGCACATAACTACTAAATTAGAAGTAGAATATCAGAAGGCACTCAGAAGATAATGTCACAGCTTGGTTAATCTACAGTCCTATTGGGAGGAAAGGTGTGATTAATAGGTGCATCTCACGCAAATGATAATCTGAGTAATGAGGGTGTGACCTCTGGCTGCCATGTACAAGGTAGGATGGCAATAATAAGACAAAACCAGTAAGAGGAAGAGTGTCATATTTTGGAATTGACTCAGCTAAAATCAGAAATGGAGAAAGACAGAAAGTAAAACCAACGCCAACTCTAAACTCCAAAGGAAGTTTAAATGATAAATTTTACAAATTAAATTTTTAATGGAAAAGAAACTTATACATAGAATGAGAAATAGGAAAGGAAAACTATCTAACCCCTAGATTGTGGTAAGAGTTTCTGTTAATTTCATTCTTTTTCTGGGTATGTGAACTTCCCCTAGGATGCCTTCCATAGTCACTTCCAAAACTCATGAGCCCTTTGCATTCTTTTCTCCTATTTCCCATGTCTTTCTGGGAATTGGAATGATTTGTTAAGGACCAAAAAGTAGGGCTGATTTAATTAGATTCTGTAACAGCCGAGGAACGATGCAGAGTGAAAGGCATCTGTGATGACTAATTTCATGTGTTAACTGGGCTAAGGGATGCCCAGATAACTGGTAAAACATTATCTCTGGGTGTGTCTGTGAGGGAGCTTCCAAAACAGATTAGCATATCCCGTGAAATCCAAATTAGCACTTTGGAACCAAAAGTGAATTTTGCTCACTTTTCCCAAATGCTACATGTCCATGGAGTCAGTACGTTTTTTTATAGATCTTCTGTCAATTCCATATGATTTTTCTTTCTTCCTCATGAAAAATAAGCCAGCAAAAGGAAAAAAAAGAAAACTCATTTCTCCTCCTTCATGAATATCAGCTGGTTACAGCCAGTTCTGGCCCTCTCAGCTTGGGTCCTCTCCCAAATTAAAGGTCATTTCCTCATCCTCATTGCAAACTTCTCAGCAACTTTCTGCTTCAATACCCTTTGGATGACTTATAAAACATCCTGGACTTAAATGACCTTCACATGCTCCTTTTTCCTTAATCATTTCCTGTGATTGTGCCATCTTTGAAATTGTAAATGCTTATAATTCTACTCTTTGATCCCAGACAACTAGACCTTCTAGCTCTCTCAATTCCATTCTTATTTACTTTTTTTTTTTTTTGCGTTACACGGGCCTCTCACTGTTGTGGCCTCTCCCGTTGCGGAGCACAAGCTCCAGACGCGCAGGCCCAGCGGCCATGGCTCACGGGCCTAGCCGCTCCATGGCATATGGGATCTTCCCAGACCGGGGCATAAACCCGCGTCCCCTGCATCGGCAGGCGGACTCCCAACCACTGCGCCACCAGGGAAGCTCCAACTCTTATTTACTTTTCAGCCTCAAAAACTCCACCGTACCTTTGACACCTTCCATCTCTGTGACAGTTAATTTTACATGTCAACTCGACTAGGTCACAGTACCCAGACATTTGGTCAAATATTTTTCTAGATGTTTCTATGAAGGTATTTTTAAGATGAGATTAACATTTAAAGCAGTAGAGTTTCTAATAAAGCAGATTACGCTCCCTAACATGGGTAGGCCTCATCCAATCAGTTGAAGGCCTTTGGAGAAAAAAGACTGACCTTCCTGGAAGAAGGGAATTCTGCTAGCACGTTGCTTAAGACTTGAACTGTAACTCTCCTATGTGTCTCCAGCCTGCCAGTCTACCTTGCAGATTTTGGACTCGCCAAACCTCCACAATCACATCAGCCAATTCCTTAAAATAAATCTATTGTTCAACATCCTATCGGTTCCATTTCTCTGGAGAGCCCTGACTAACAGTCTTCCATCAGCACCCCCGACCCCGACTTCACTTCCTCCCCTACATGGTGCTAACTCTATGACACTTTCCTTCTTCTATGCTCTTGCCAGCCCAAATGCGTCCTCGTCCTAGACAAGTCCTCCCATCACGGTATCCCCATAGATTCCAACACTGGGTCAGACTAAGAAACTACACCCTCTGCTCCTGCACATGGCCGGCTGCCCACAGCTGGAGAAAACCAAACAAGAGTGCACACAGGCGCCCTGTGTCTGCTCTCCAGCCTACGCTGGGCTCTCAGTGCAACATCGAGATTCTTTTCCTAGTCGGCACCATTCTCACTTCTCTTTGTTCTCAGTAAATACAGGAACTTTCTGCCCCTTGAGAGACCTTCTATGGACTAAAGTTCAAATCCATCTTTATTTTTTTCTTCTTCTTCTATAAGAAGATATGTCTCTCTTCAAAACCAGCTGGGATCTGGATCCCCTTGCTCCACTCACTACCTCTGGAATCACCCATTCATGTTCAACCTCTGGACCTCCATGGGCTCCCACTCAAGTTCTCACCAAGCTCAAGTCTCTCCACTAACAAGTCCTCTATTTGTCTCTGCATCACTTATTCTGTCTCTTTACCATCATCCCACTTCCTTTCTCCACACAGCCAAACTACTGGGAATAATATTTGCCATTTCCTCTTCCCTCGTTCTTACCATGGTTCCCTTCCAAAAAACCACTGCATTCGGTCAGGCATTTACTTTCACCTCATAGCTGAATTGCTGATAACCTCAGATCTATTGCTAATTTTGCATGAGTTTTTTTTTTTTTAATCACATGGTACTTTTATTTATTTTTTAAAGTCTTAGATACTTAATCTTTTGCAGTTAATCAGGTATTTCATTTTTGCCTCTAGGGAAAGACACAAAATTCCAAAGCTGCCGTTGAAGATTTCAGCCCTTCTAGCCCTTATGTAGTTGTGTGCTGAGTACTAAAATGCTGACTATTGAACTCTTTAGAATGGCGCCATTGCCAGCAGATCTAAAATCTATACTACTCTTCACCTGATTCTTTGCCAAGTTCATAAAGGTGTTTATATTTTTTAGAAAACCTTTGGCATGAGTTTTTAACTTTTTTTTTTTTGCATTTAATTCTGCAAAGGTCCCTTCCTCCCTCCCTCCCTCTCTTCCTCTCTCTTCCTTCCTCCCTCATACAAATTCTTTAAGGCGTGTATTACTGCTATGCCCAATTTGCAGACGAGGTAAAAGCAACTTGCCCAAAATCACACAGCTTGAAAGAGATGGTGCCTGTATCTGAAGGCATGCAATCTGGTAACAGAGATGACTTTTTCAACTGCCCTCCATAGCCTGCCAATCTCTTCCTTCTTTTGCATGCTATAGCTCTGGTACTTTGAACTGGACCTGATTTGACATCCCAACTATTGAAGTCACTCTGGGATCAGACTAGAGAAATAGAACCATGGTTTCCAGAAAGCCAACCTAAGCATGGGTACAGAAATTGAGACACTGTGCTGATGGCGTTTGCTACTGTTGCCCCAGATTATCAGATCCAGTCATATTTATTCCGTTTCCAATCCAGAGCCTGGGGATGGTGAGTTTCAATGGAGGAGAGGAGAGGAGAGATGATTCACAGGGACTTTCCAGGGAGTAAAGGCAGGAGACAGCCACGTTCTATGGTGTGGTCCAATGTGAAAAGTTGTATAGATGCCCATGTCGCAGAGGACTCCAGTACAAAAAGCCCTATGCAATGTTCTAAGCAGACTGTAAATAGAAGTAAACAGAAGGAATATATTTCACAAATATATAGACCTGTTGTAATCACACAGAATGTAGTTCCTTGTGAAAACATCTTTCAAAAAATTGTGCTATAGTCAAGTGTATACAGCTCAGACGAATAAAATGCTCAAAGGCTAAGAATTTAAAAGTACAAACCAAAAATGTGAGAGGAGCCCATACGGAAATTCAATGTTTGTGTGGCCATGTAACCAAAGAGTTTGATTTTATGGGGAAAAAAAAAAAGAGAGAGAGAGAGAGATTGAACAGACCAATTTCTTTCTAATTTAGAGCCGTTTTTGTATTTACTTGTCATCTTTGACATGCAGAATTTTTAAGAAAGCATAAATATCACTGTGAGCTTAATTAGTTCATGTATTTATTCTAATCTAAGGATCAAAAATCTATTTCCACAGTGACATACTGAAAAAAGGTCTTTTTACCTTTAAATTTCAGAGTGCAAAAAATGGAACTGCCATTACCATAATAGCTTTGTAGCTCTTGGGACAATTTTCTGCAACTTTTCCACAAACTTGCTAAAATAAATACAAGTTTTTTTTCCTGAAACTTATATTCCCCACTCACCCCCCGCTCATGATGACTCTGACATATTGTAATAAAGCCATTGCTCCCTGAGGATCTCTCTTTTCACTGCTCCAGCAATTTTTCTCTTCTCGCTCTCTCATTGCAAAGAACCCCATTACTGAGCACTTAAAATGTTCAAGGCTCCAAAAGGAAGACAACCTTTCAGTAGGAGAGATTAATAATAACAATAAGAAGCACAGAAGGGAATATAGGAGTTCAAAGCCAGATAAAATTTTCATTTGCAGGATACCAATCAAATATGATTTCTTTTGAACTGCATGTCTCTGATCTACAGACACAGCTCTGCAGAAAATTTCCTAGTATTTGTGCTTCCTGTTTTCCTCCTTTTATCCTCACGGCTACTTCTGGACAAATGCCCTAACCTTTTTCTAAAGCACGGCTCTTCTAAATCAAGGATTATCCTTTATGAACATTTCTGAAAGGAGTAAGATGTAGATAACAATACAAAGAGAAAGTCTTAGACAATACCAACTCAGAGGCAGGACTCCTAAAGGCAATTGGGAACATGGATGGAAAAAACCAAACGGTTCAAGTCCTGGTTCTTATGGCTAGGAGTTCTTCTTTTACATACTTATACGAAATATCAGATGGATACCTTTATCTCAGTACACACACAGACCTCTGTATTGTAAACCGGTAGACACATCACCAGTTTACTGTATTTTGGATTTGAAGTAAGTAATCACAAAAGTGTTTCCTTTTACTATTACGTTTTTATTAACATCTATTCTAAACCACATTAGCAAAAAAGTATGGTGGTCCTATCTCCAGTCATGTTTACTATCTCCTTGGAATATCTCCTACCTGCTAGGAATTCAGTACACATAGTATGCATTTTAGCCGGTAGCACTTGGGTATTTCTGTCAAGCACAAAATTTGGAACAGAGGAAAACATTTAAGTGTAGTGAAGGAGAATGAAAAATATATGAATGAGTTTGAAATTCAGTTGATTAAGGTTATACAAACCACGCAAAGTACTCCAGAAGCGCTTCTTGGAAATAACACTATGGAGGATGTCATTGGAATTAAGACTCTAGAGATGAGTTGGTGACCACTGGAGAAGTGATGGGGCAGGCTGGACTACAAAGTAAGTGACTGAAAGGCTCTAAGTTGGAAGGGATGAAGCATGCCTCAGATAAATGAAGAGCATGACCCAGAAGAGAAGTGTGAAAATACAAGAAACCTTGGTGAATGTCCCAAGAGCGGCAATTAAGTGTCTGAAATTGGAGCTGTGGGACATGAGGAAGCCGCCACTGAAATGTGCCAGATCTGGAGTTGGGGGGGGCCATCAGGTCTGCCAGCCAAGCAGAAACATTTCAGTAAGACAGCAGCGTGCTGTTTTCGTACAGCAAATGCGTGTAACAGCCCCATCCCAGAGCCAAAAACAAATGTGTACTAATCCAGACACACTCTTGTACCTGGTCCTCTGCAGTGAGCCCTGGACTCATCTGCAAAATGCCTGATGAGAAATAGAGCAGTGCTATCTTTCCCACATAAAAAGCAAACTATAGCCTGAACTACAATACATATTTTGATAAACAACGAAGGACTGATTCATAATTTATTATTTTTGCTCTCCTGCCTTAGAGTAGATGATGTGTAAAAAATGACACTAAACCAATGATTTAATCTACACCATGAATTCCTTTCCTTCAGTATATTTTGAAATACTGTTCTTTCTAGCTTTGTATATTCATTGATATTGGGAGGAAAAAGAGCTAAATGTAAAAGCTTTATAAATCTGGCTCTAGTTAACATGAACTTAGGGGGGAACTTACTATCTTAAATCTCAATTCCTTCAGTATCAAGGTATTATTGATGAACTTTCTTTATGGGTTGATGGAGAAGCATGCAATTTTACTACTGAAAGGAATGAGTGATCACTCAGTAAGTATCAATACCTCAGTCTGTAAGAAAAAGAAATTCATAGAGGTGAGTTGTCCTTAGGAATAAACCTTCTTAGGGCTGTGCTGGTCGTGAGCTTGTTTCACTTAGAACCATGAATCACTGTCTCCCTGCTCTGTTCTGAGACACAGGGGGCGCTGAGTGACAGAGGCTGAGAGTCCCAGGCCCCAGTGTTAGCAAGCTTCCTGCTGGGCACCAGAGAGAGCCTGACAGGTGAGGGGAAGGGAGGAGCCAGGATATTCCTCTCTGCTCTTGCTCTGCCGCAGGCAGCTTCTTGGTAGCAGCTGAGCCTCTTACAAGGCTCCTGCTCCCCCCATGGACCCGCCCTGCTTCCAGAATCCTCTACTGGGCAGCCTCGCCATGATTCTAGCACTACTGGCCAATGTCAGCCACAAGCTCTGCAAACACAACCTTCATCACTGTCCCTCCACTCTTAGAGTTATAGCATCTGCGTGCTGTTGCTAGGCTCTGAGCTGCTCACCACCTCTCACGTGACTTGCTTTGATCTGCTTTTCCATCACCTGTAACCAATTTCCCAGAATGACTTTGCAGTTTCAGATGCCTGGAGTAATTTCTGATTTTCTGACTGAGTACTGACTCACAAACCAATTTAGTATCAGAACTACGGTGGTTTTCTATTCTATGATCGAAGATTAGATGACATGCTGCACATCTAAGTGCCACCCAACCATTATATAAATATAAATGTATATTTAAACTACTAAAAGAAATATTAAAATAATATATGATGCTATATATTGATAACTCCCATAGGCTCGATACTATCAATAAATGTTACAACATAATGTCATATAAGTGGGAAATATCCATCATCTGTTTTTCTTAAAAATTCAGTAATTGGATCATTTCCTATCCATTCCTCTCTGTTATCCTTTGTTTCTTTCACTCCCAGATTATCCCTTTTGAAACCTCATATAAATCCAATCTTTACCTGTGTTTTTAATAAATAAATATATATTCCACCCATTGTCCCCATCTCTTTCTCTTCACTCCTTAAGATTTATTCTTTAGTATCAAATGACACTTCAATTCAAAATTTTACATTGGTTTTGGAATTCACACCAGAAATGGCCAGTGTATTTTTACATCATCTGTCTCTGATGGCCATACAGTATTCCACTGTGCAGAGGTAGTATAATTTATTTAAGCAAGTGACCTATTCCCGGTGGACTGGATTGATATTACTTTACTACTATGGACAATGTTGCAACGAAGATTCTTGCACCCTTTTCTTCTGCACAGTGCAAGTGAACTTGCGGGATAAATCCCTGGTTTGAGTTGGGTTTTGGCATAGATTATATATTTGGATAGATTTAAAGCATTTGCCAACATTGTTTTGGATTCCCTTCCTTCAACACACTAAAACATTCATTACCTTCTAAAGAGTCTGTATCTACTTATTCTCCCATCAAGAGAGTTTGGGAGTGTCTCTTTCCCCATGCCTCAGGGCAATGTTTCTCATGCCTTTAATCAGTTGAGTTCTCCTTCCAAATGTTGATTTCACACACATGATACTTGAACATATAGCATAGAGGATACTTAAACCAGATTACTGGGGGTCAAAATCTTGCCCCATCCAGGTGTGTGGCCTTGGGAAAATAATCTCATCATCCCTCAGTTTTCTTATACACGCTCTAGGCGTTATCATAGTACCTAAGTCACTGGATTGTGAAAATTAATTGAATATATATATATATTAGTATAAATCAATATATAATGCATGTAGAATAGTGGAATAGTGCCTGGCATATACTAAGTATTTAATAAGTATTCATTCTTCTTGTTTTTAAAATGCTTCTTTTAAAAATTCACTTTTTATTCTTATGTTAAACAGTAGTATCCATAATATACCATGGACTTGATGTAACAATTTAAAAAATTTTAAGAAAAGTCATTACAGTAAATGCATAACTATTAAAATTAAAGAAGATATTATTTTGTTATATACCAAAATTTGGAAAATAATGTCTTAAATAACACTGTAGTTCCAAAATTCCCACTTCTTTCACTCTTTTAGGAAGTGTTGCATTTCTTCAGTATTAAATTAGGTTGAAGACACTTTTACATATTTATATATCATGTTTTCCTTTCTATGAACTACCTGTTTGTATTCTGCCTACTTTTTTAAAAAAATAAAGCCTTGTTTTTTTTTGTTTTTGTTTTTTAATTAGTTAATGTGTTTATTTATCTGTTTTTGGCTGTGTTGGGTCTTCATTGCTGCACACAGGCTTCCCCTAGTTGCGGCGAGCGGGGGCTACTCTTTGGTGCAGCGCGCGGGCTTCACTGCAGTGGCTTCTCTTGTTGCAGAGCATGGACTCTAGGCACGCAGGCTTCGGTAGTTGTGGCACACAGACTCAGTAGTTGTGGCTCATGGGCTCTAGAGCGCGGGCTCACTAGTTGCAGCGCACAGGCTTAGGTGCTCCGCGGCATGTGGGATCTTCCCGGACCAGGGCTTAAACCCATGTCCCCTGCATTGGCAGGCAGATTCTTAACCACTGCACCACCAAGGAAGTCCCCTAAAGCTTTGCTTTTTGTTACTAATTTTAAAGAATGTTTTCTACCTGTGCTAATAGAATTTTTCGGTGATGATTGATATGTTTTCTATTTGCACTGTCTAATATAGTAACCACTGGCTTAATGTAGCTACTGAGCACTTAAAATGTGGCTAGTATTACTGAAAAACTTTACTTTTAATTTATTTCATTTTAATTAATTTAAATTTAAATAGCCCTATATAGCTAGTGGCTACCATACTGGACAGCATAGCCTTAAATATTAAGGAAACTGGATCGTTCCCATTAGAAGGACAGAGTTAACATCTGGCTTATAGCTTGTTTTTTTAAATTTTTTTTTTTTTATTGAAGTATAGTTGATTTACAATGTTGTGACCCAGTCTCTGCTGTAAAGCAAAGTGACTCAGTTATACACATACATTCATTTTCTCATATTCTTTTCCATTATGGTTTATCACAGGATACTGAATATCGTTCCCTGTGCTATACAGTAGGACCTTGTTGTTTACCCATCCTATATATAATAGTTTATATTTGCTAATCCCACACTCCCAGCCCTTCCTTCCCCAACCCCAGCTTTCTTTTTTAACCTAGCCTTGATCTTTAGTCAAATCCTTCTTGCAACACATACTCAAGAAATGTATAGGAGTACACTGGATCTAAGATGAATCAGCAACCTGCTGATTATGTTTTGTATTAAACTAAGAGTATGTACTTCATTGCCCAGTTTGCTTATTGAGTAATCTGATGGTTCCCATACTTTGCAGCAAACTGGAAAAATAGGATACTGCTTTTTAAATCCCAATACCTGGGATCCCACCCCCATATATTATTTAATTGGCATGGATGCTGCCTGGGCATCAGAATTCAAATGGGCGGTAAAATATGGGAACCACAGGCATAACTTGTAATCAGTGAGTAACCTGGGAATGATGAGATGCAGATGCACCAGAGAATGGGGCGGACACATAGCTCTGAGGAGTTACATCATTAGCAAGGTATAAGAGCTGAAGTCCCCTGGAGCTGATGGCTGTCCTGGTCTGTGGTAGTCCCACCCACTCAGTCTCCTCCACTGTGACCATGTTTATCCCAGTTCAGGTTGTTGGGATACTTGGAACCCGTTCAGCATAACTGAGCACCCATTATGCTGTTGCTTGTCCCTGATCCTTTCTGAAGCCTAAGTATACCTGTAGGTGAATGAAGTCTATTCAATCATAGGCAGTCTGAATAGCAATCTTAACCCAAGACCACTGCTGCTAATAATCAAAGTGGGCATTGCCATCATTTAGGCTAGAAATATTTTCCAAAAATTTATACTTTTTCTTTTAATGTTGTTTATACTCTTTTTTTTCATGAAGCTTTGAAAATATTATCCAATTTTTCACCTTTTCCCCTGTGGCATCTGGGTTTGGCCCTCTTGCTTAGAAAGACACACGCTTCCAATATTATATGTGTATCTATACATTGTCCTGAGAGTTCTTTTAATACTTTTGTTTGTGTGTCTGTATTGTTTTTAAATATTCAAGTATAATCAAGTATCTATTTTGATATAAAAATGTTATTATTTATTTTTCTAGAAGCTATAGCTTACCAAGTTCCATATTGACTAATTTACATTCCCTCACATATTTTCATTGCTCTATCACAGGAAAATCCCTAAGTGTATTTGGATTTGCTAATGGATGTTCTATTTTGTTCTTCCACTATGTTTTAATGTGCAAGTATAAATATGTTTTAATTAACACAGATTTGTAAAATTTTCCTAATATGTAGATTCTCCTTACTACTGTTATTTTTGCTAACAGCTATTTTCTCATATTCACTATTTATATATGAAATTCAGAATGATTTCACTTTTCTTTTCTTTTTTTTTGCATTACACGGGCCTCTCATTGTTGTGGCCTCTCCCGTTGCGGAGCACAGGCTCCGGACGCGCAGGCTCAGCGGCCATGGCTCATGGGCCCAGCCACTCTGCGGCATGTGGGATCTTCCCAGACCGGGGCATGAACCCGTGTCCCCTGCATTGGCAGGCGGACTCAACCACTGCACCACCAGGGAAGCCCCTGATTTCACTTTTTTGTGTTATTTTAGGTAGAATGAATAGCTTCATAATATTGTTTTCTATTTCAAGTAGATATGTCCTCACATTTATTCATCTTCTTTTATGCCCTTTAGTAATATTCTAAATATTATTTTCATATATCTCTTATAATTCCTTTAAGCTTTTTCCTTGATATTTATTAATTTTTGGCTCTATTATAAGTGGACTATGTATTCCTTTTATATTGTCTACCTAGTTACTTATATGTAGGAAGATAAATTACTGGTTTTAAAAATTAATTTTATTGTTAGGCACATAATTTATTTAATTATCTTTTTAAAAATAGTAAGATGATTCATTTAGATTTTTAAGGAATTATTGTATCAATGCCAAATCACACCTCCTTTCTAGCTTTATATATTTTTCTAGCCTCTGATCTGACTGAATTATGTTTGATAAGTTTGAAAATTAAAAATGTAAAACAGGAAAGAGACACTCATGCATCAGTCTTTTAGAAGACCTAACTGAGTCTTGAAGAGCAATAAAGAAACATTTCAAGATTAATTGATATTTATAGGACATTCCAGCAAAAAATAACAGAATACACTTTCTTCTCAAGTGCACATGGAACATTCTCCAGGATAGATCATATCCTGGGTCACAAATGAAGCCTAGGTAAATTGAAGAAAATTGAAATCGTATCAAGTATCTTTTCTGACCACAATGCTATGAGACTAGATATCAATTACAGGAAAAAATAAAAACACATGGAGGCTAAACAGTACAGGTAAAAAGTACAAACACATGGAGGCTAAACAATATACTACTAAATAACCAAGAGATCGCTGAAGAAATCAAAGAGGAAATCAAAAAATACCTAGAAACAAATGACAGTGAACACATGACAACCCAAAACTTAAGGGATGCAGCAAAAGCAGTTTTAAGAGGGAAGTTTATAGCAATACAATCCTACCTCAAGAAACAAAAAATATCTCAAATAAACAACATAAACTTACACCTAAAGCAATCAGAGAAAGAAGAAGAAGAACAACAACAAAAAATTAGCAGAAGGAAAGAATCATAAAGATCAGATCAGAAAAAAATGAAAAATAAATGGAGGAAACAGTAGCTAAGATCAATAAAACTAAAAGCCGGTGCTTTGAGAAGATAAACAAAATTGATAAACCATTAGCCAGACTCATCAGGAAAAAAAGGGAGAAGACTCTAATCAATAGAATTAGAAATGAAACAGGAGAAGTAACAACCGACACGGCAGAAATAAAAGGATCATGAGAGACTACTACAAGCAACTATATGCCAATAAAATAGACAACCTGGAAGAAATGGACAAATTCTTAGAAAAGTACAACCTTCCAAGACTGAACCAGGAAGAAATAGGAAATATGAACAGACCGATCACAAGCACTGAAATTGAAACTGTAATTAAAAATCTTCCAACAAACAAAAGCCCAGGACCAGATGGCTTCACAGGTGAATTCTATCGAACATTCAGCAAAGAGTTAAAACCTATACTTCTCAAACTCTTCCAAAATACAGCAGAGGGAGGAACACTCCTAAACTCATTCTACGAGGCCACCATCACCCTGATACCAAAACCAGACAAAGATGTCACAAAAAAAGAAAACTACAGGCAAGTATCACTGATGAACATAGATGCAAAAATCCTCAACAAAATACTAGCAAACAGAATCCAACAGCACATTAAAAGGATCATACACCATGATCAAGCGGGGTTTATCCCAGAACACAAGGATTCTTGAATATACACAGATCAATCAATGTGATACACCATATTAACAAACTGAAGGATAAAAACCAAATGATCATCTCAATAGATGCAAAAAAGCTTTTGACAAAATTCAGCACCCATTTATGATAAAAACTCTTCAGAAAGTGGGCATACAGGGAACCTAACTCAACATAATAAAGGCTGTATATGACAACCCCACAGCCAACATCATTCTCAATGGTGAAAAATTGAAACCATTTCCTCTAAGATCAGGAACAAGACAAGGGTGCCCACTCTCACCACTCTTATTCAACACAGTTTTGGAAGTTTTAGCCATGGCAGTCAGAGAAGAAAAAGAAATAAAAGGAATCCAAATCAGGAAAGAAGTAAAACTGTCACTGCAGATGACATGACATTACACATAGAGAATCCTAAAGATGCCACCAGAGAACTACTAGAGCTCATCAATGAATTTGGTAAAGTAGCAGGATACAAAATTAATGCAGAGAAATCTCTTGCATTCCTGTACACTAACAATGAAAAATCTGAAAGTGAAATTAAGGAAACACTCCCATTAACCATTGCAACAAAAATAAAATACCTAGGAATAAACCTACCTAAGGAGACAAAAGACCTGTATGCAAAAAACTATAAGGCACTGATGAAAGAAATTAAAGATGATACAAACATATGGAGAGATATAACACGTTCTTGGGTTGAAAGAATCAACATTGTGAAAATGACTACATTACACAAAGCAATCTACAGATTCAATGCAATCCCTATCAAACTACCAATGGCATTTTTCACAGAACTAGAACAAAAAAATTCACAATTTGTATGGAAGCACAAGAGACCCCGAATAGTCAAAGCAATCTTGAGATAGAAAAACAGAGCTGGAGGAATCAGGCTCCCTGACTTCAGACCATACTACAAAGCTACAGTAATCAAGACATTATGGTACTGGCACAAAAACAGAAATATAGATCAATGGAACAGGATAGAAAGCCCAGAGATAAACCCACACACATATGGTCACCTTATCTTTGACAAAGAAGGCAAGAATATACAATGGAGAAAAGACAGCCTCTTCAATAAGTGGTGCTGGGAAAACTGGACAGCTACATGTAAAAGAATGAAATTAGAACACTCCCTAACATCATACACAAAAATAAACTCAAAATGGATTAAAAACCTAAATATAAGGCCAGACACTATAAAGCTCTTAGAGAAAAACACAGGCAGAACACTCTATGACATAAATCACAGCAAGACCCTTTTTTGACCCACCTTCTAGAGTAATGGAAATAAAAAGAAAAATAAACAAATCGGACCTAATGAAACTTAAAAGCTTTTGCACAGCAAAGGAAAACATAAACAAGATGAAAAGACAACCCTCAGAATGGGAGAAAATATTTGCAAATGAAGCAACTGACAAAGGATTAATCTCCAAATTTTACAAGCAGCTCATGCAGCTCAATATCAAAAAAACAAACAACCCAATCCAAAAATGGGAAGAAGACCTAAATAGACATTTCTCCAAAGAAGATAAGCAGATTGCCAACAAACACATGAAAGGATGCTTAAAATCACTAATCATTAGAGAAATGCAAATCAAACCACAATAAGGTATCACACCTGTCAGAATGACCATCATCAAAAAATCTACAAACAATAAATGCTGGAGAGGGTGTGGAGAAAAGGGAACCCTCTTGCACGGTTGGTGGGAATGTAAATTGATACAGCCACTATGGAGAACAGTATGGAGGTTCCTTAAAAAACTAAAAATAGTATTACCATATGACCCAGCAATCCCACTACTGGGCATATATCCTAAGAAAACCATAATTCAGAAAGAGACATGTACCACAATGTTCACTGCAGCACTATTTACAATAGCCAGGACATGGAAGCAACCTAAGTGTCCACCGACAGATGAATGGATATAGAAGATGTGGCACATATATACAATGGCATATCACTCAGCCATTAAAAGAAACGAAACTGAGTTATTTGTAGTGAGGTGGATGGACATAGAGTCTGTCATACAGAGTGAAGTCAGAAAGAGAAAAACAAATACAGTATGCTAACACATATATATGGTTCTAAAAGAAAAGATGTAGAGAATGGACCTGAGGACACAGGGAGGGGGAAGGGTAAGCTGGGATGAAGTGAGAGCGTGGCATGGACATATATACACTACCAAATGTAAAATAGATAGCTAGTGGGAAGCAGCCGCATAGCACAGGGAGATCAGCTTGGTGCTTTATGACCACCTAGAAGGGTGGGATAGGGAGGGTGGGAGTGAGGCTCAAGAGGTAGGGGATATGGGGATATATGTATGCATACAGTTGCTTCACTTTGATATACAGCAGAAACACAACACTGTAAAGCAATTATACTCCAATAAAGATGTGAAAAAGAAAAAAAAGAAACATTTCAAAAGGACAAAATTGCTTCCCAGAGAGAGGATCTCCATATTTATGGAGTGGGGAATGAGAAAAGTTAGAAGCAGACATCTACAACACTGCATCACAGCAAGAAAGGAGAAAAGAGGGTGATGTTTGGTCACTGAACTGTCGCACGGTAGAATGTGAGATACAAGTTGTAAAGTGTTTTTCAAACATGCCGTCCTCTGGTTGATGATTTGAGAATCATCTGGATGTGACTGTGCACTCTGAAGAGGGCACCAAATCAAATCTCCTGCGAACTCTAATCACTCTCTTCAAATTACTTTTATTTTGCTGGCTTAGGGACAGATCAATTGGAAGAATGTGAAGCAACATTACCATTTATCTTATATTACTGTATATATGTTTCCACAACTCATAGGAGTTCATATACATTTTTGTATATTACATATTGATGTAAAGTTCCAGTACACACGTGCCCAAGAAGTTTATGAGAAGGGCCTGACATAACATGTTACAGAATGAGCACAGATGCGAGGAGGTGAAATAAACCACGCTGCTTGATAGAGAAGGCGCCTAGCAAACCGTTCTGATTCATGATTGATGTCACATTAAAAACCTCAATGCAGCCACCTTTAACCATGCACTCCTAGGTTCATCATTTTCAAAAGGGTGGAGAACTTACAGTTAAATAGAAATGTAAACAGGAGATTCCCTGTGGATAAAGGCTAATAAAATAGACTTCCAATAAAAACATCTTTTTGGCACTCAAGTAGAGGCAGTGTTGAAAGGCTGAAGCAGCTTAAGGCACCCTCCAGGCATCTGCCCAAGTACTGAGCCAAGAACTGCAAAGTATTATGCTTGATGACTTGACGTGTTGACATACACAGCGTCAGCACTGTTACACTTTATATCAACACACATGACTTTTGAAGGCTTAGAATACTAGAATAGCACAGGGGAAGGTCTAGGAAGGTGCACCTCACAAGGCGAGGAGTCCACCAGTCTTACCACACACCTCGCACTTGTATTTCTGCCTCCTTGGGTTTCCTATTAAATGCCCTCAGTCACCTATTTATTTGACTGGAGATAAATACATGTTAAAATATTTGCAGGTGGTGCTTCTGCCCTGTTTGGCTTATGGAGTTGACAACTCAATCATTCACAGTGATAATAATGCTGTGAATATTTTGTGACAGGTGATGCTTATGTCTAATTGACTATAGTTATCATAGGGGCTCCGTGTCTTTCACCAGCCAAACCCAGAACCATGACACTCAACACTTCTAATTAAAAAATAGTTATACTAACTTTAGAAATACGCTAATATGAAAGTATGGGTTTTTTGTTTGAAAAATCAGATACAATTGAAATCCAGAGGGAGGATATATGTATATGTATAGCTGATTCACTTTGTTATACAGCAGAAACTAACACACCATTGTAAACCAAGTATACTCCAATAAAGATGTTAAAAAAAATAGCACCTGGGGCTTCCCGGGTGGCGCAGTGGTTGGGGGTCCGCCTGCCGGTGCAGGGGACACGGGTTCGTGCCCCGGTCCGGGAGGATCCCACGTGCCGCGGGGCGGCTGGGCCCGTGGGCCATGGCCGCTGGGCCTGCGCGTCTGGAGCCTGTGCTCCGCAGCGGTAGAGGTCACGACAGCGAGAGGCCCGTGTACCACAAAAAAAAAAAAAAAAAAAAATAGCACCTGACACATTAAAAAAAGAAGTAAACTATCATGCATAACAATCATATTTACTTAAATAATTCATAAAATTAGTACCATCCCATTCCTTGCCCTTATAGTCTGCAGTGTAAAAGAAGCTTGAGCATATATCAGAGAGAATTTGTATAGATCGGCTGTAAAGTTCCTGCACATGTTGATTTGCTTAAAATAATTTCTAAGATGTTCGTTTCACAAAGTTTCAGCAATTGTTCTTAGATGAGTGAAAATTATACCTTACATTTCCTTTTCCAATCATTTACAGTAAACTGGCTGAAAAGTCTTTTGATCATGGATGTTGAGAGAATTTATTTTGTCTTCAATTTGAGAGGAACAATTTCAGTAGCTTGCATTTCTAAGTTTTTGTTAAATATTTATATGCTATCTAGTAGAGTACTTTGTATAAATTACATTTGTGAGCACTCGACTATAAATTTTATTCCAAAGAATAATTTTTAAAAATATCATATATCTCTCAAGTTTACAGTTCTATTAAATATATGCATGGCCACATAGATAACAAAACATTTTGCCTTTCTTTTTAAAGATTATTTTTAAAAAGCAGCAGGGCATTTGATTAATTCTTTCAGGTATATAGAAATCACTGTTCTCTCTAGTGCTTGAAGAGGAATAAAGGAAGAATGAGGAATCCTCACGGCAGCATTTCCATCCATATTGATGGGTTTTATTTTATTTGTCTCTAAACTTGTAACAACTGCCTTTTCTTCCTGTTTCCATCACATACTCGTATAATGCCTTAGCTGTTTCCTAACTCTCTTTCACAGATTTATTTGTATCATCTGGAGCAGACTGTGAAGCTCTGAAAGAAAACTGGCAAGTTTTATATAATCTGGATACATCCCATAATATCTAGAAAAACTGGGCAAAAAAAATAAAGTTAGGAAATACATTTGTAAAATGTGACAAAGGGTTAAATTCTTTACTATGAACATCAATTAAAAATTGTTCTTTGGCTAAAAATAAAAACCAAAAAACAAATTAAAGTGATCTGTGTTATACCAGGTGAAAATGTCAAGAGCCAGGGCACAATTCGCTGTGTTTCACTTTTCCTGCGTTGGCAATTACAGATTCACAGAGAGGGAGCTTCCCTCAGAGTGAGACCTGAGTAACTGTGGGGTAAAAATAGAACTCTTAGCCTATCTGGGATGAACAGGTAGCATGAGTGTGTGTGTGTGTGTGTGTGTGTGTGTGTGTGTGTGTGTGTGTGTGTCTACACTTATCAACAAAGTTTGAAGATCTGAGGCTGTTTTACCTACACCATAACCTTACCCGTTTTATGTGTGGCCATGGCACCAGCTGCACCGAGTCTCAATTCTGATCTTGACATTCATCTACTTTCTTTACCATATTCAAAATTATAGTCTGGTCCTTACCAAACTTGATAGTCCATTCCGACCACAGTCTCACTGGTTACTACATGGGAAACCATATCTCTGGATAATGCCAATGTCCATTCTTTTGTTCACACTTTTCCAGCTTCATGGAATTGCTTCCTTAATCCTTCCATAATCTAAGTTTTAATGCTTTTTTCAAGACCCATGTAAGCCCTGCTTTTCTTGACAAATTCATTCTACAGTGATCTCCATATTCTGTCAATTTCCAAAGCCCTAGGAGTCTGTACCACACATTTGCACGCTCCTCTGACTCACTTTTTGGTTTGTTCTGATGTTTTTTATCTTTTCAACAACATTAACTCTTTTTTTTAAACATCTTTATTGGAGTATAATTGCTTTACAGTGGTGTGTCAGTTTCTGCTTTATAACAAAGTGAATCAGTTATACATATACATATATCCCCATATCTCCTCCCTCTTGTGTCTTCCTCCCTCCCACTCTCCCTATCCCACCTCTCTAGGTGGTCACAAAGCACCAAGCTGATCTCTCTGTGCTATGCGGCTGCTTCCCACTAGCTATCTATTTTACATTTGGTAGTGTATATATGTCCATGCCTCTCTCGCGCTTGGAGCTCTTTTAATACAGAATTTCGTACAAAGCTAGGCACAGATTAGGAGATCAATGTATTCAAATCTATTCATTGATTGATTGATTTTTTTTTCACTAATTTACTCAACAAGTGATGTGCCACACTGGGTGTTGAGTGCTGGAAATGCAAAAATGAGAAAGATAAACCTTTTCCCATGAAAAAGTTCAAAATGTATAGGGGAGAGAGAAATGTAGCCTTCTAACACTAAAGTACATTAATCTGGTACCATATAAATGTACTAAAAGGAGGAGTTGATGGGTGGAGGAACGGGTCGGTTTTAGTTGTGTGATCATGAAAGTATCCTACAAGAAAGTGCATTTCATTTATTGGTTCATTCACTCTTTCCCTCATTCATTCATTCATTCAACAAACATTTAGTAATTGCAGGGAACATGCCAGGTACTGTTAAGATTGGGGATACCGGGATGACAGGTTGGAAGGTAGAGCCTCTATTTCCAGGGTGCTCACACGCCAAAGGGAAAAACAATGAGTAAACCAACAAATGATAGCACAGTCTAAAAAACAATGTTACCTAGCCAGGTCATTGTGATCGATGCTGTTTGTCCTTACATTGATTGGTTTGGACTAGTTAAGGATATCATTCACTTCACTGTTGTACCCTGAGCACCTCACCTTTAATACGTAAGTGAAAAAGACAAATAGCACTATCTAGGTTTCGCTTTCCTCAAGCTTGAACCACGTAAAACAATTAATTGTCATAGTTAAGATTAAAAAAAATTTTTAAATATCAAAAACATACATCTTACTTAACACGGCTAAATATTAGCACAAATTAGCCGCCATTTATCTAGTTTAAAATCCAATGCTTATTTCGAAAAAAAGAGTAAAAGATAACCCACACACCTAGTTAAAATAAATACCTCATTAAGCTTTCATTGCTATTGGTTCATAATTACTGTTTATTTTATCCCTACTTTGAATGGTTTTCATGGAACTAATTCAACCATAATATCCAATTTTTCTCGCTCTTATACAGAACCTCAACTTGCTTTGGATTTTAATGCAGGTTTTCTTAAAAATGCTTATAGAAAACTTCTTCCAGCCTGACTGTTGTCCTTGCTTGAGAACAAGCAGGGCTACATCTTCGCAATTCAATTTACATCAATAAACATGCACCAGATGACCACCAAGTACTTTAGAGATACAAAGGTGAGTAAATCACAGTCCATTTCTTCAACGACTGTATCATGTATAACAGACTTCTAGGAAGTTTCAAAAGAGAGGCCATTGACTGATCAAACAGAATTACCATTATGTGCCCAGATAGGCCTCCAAATTATCTGTGTGCCAAGAATGATGCTTCATTAAGTTACTCATTTTCTCTGGTTCCAGCAGCTCAGTCAGAGGAAAATTAAAAACCAAAAAAAAACACAGTTCTTTGATTGCAGTATGTTGTCCCTGGCCCACATAAGATCCAAACCAATACTTTTCTACACTAAAAAAAGAAATCCTTTCATCACCACCAAGCAAACTTCCTTTAGCTTCCCTCTTCCATTGGGTGTTTATATACCATCAGTCAACTACAAATACCACCCACTTTATTACAAACGGCCTCCTTGTCAGTCTCCTTTACAGGAGCTGTGCCCTGTCCACAAAACACAGCATCTTACACACTTGAAAGACTAAAGAATGGTTTATATATAAATCATATATGTGTGTGTATATATAAAATACATATATAAATATTCCAAATATTATACATAAAAACCTCCATATACTAGAGAGATTAATTCATAAATCTCAGTCATCAGAAGAAATAAAAGCAATAAATTCTTTTCAACAAACTTAAAGACAATGCAAAACTACTATGCTACTGAACAAATCTTAACATTTTTTTCTATAGGTTTAGTTTCTTTCTTTAACTTCCACACTATTTAGTACACTAATGAGATTTTTTTTTCAGTTTCTGAGGACTCTGCGAAATAAGTTTACCTTTAGTATTTTCATAAATTAAACCATAAAATGTATTAGAAAATGAATAGTAATACATTTTCTCTTGAAAAATGTTTTCTAAGTAATTCTGAAGATTCTGTTTCTAAACTTAGTTTAAGAGATTCGTAAACAGCATGTAGGGATGACTCTACTTCTCTCTCTAGGCTATGAATTCTGTTGAAGAAACATACCCAGATACTGTCCTCTTGTCGATACTGTTTCCAGTTCCTGCCACTGTCACTGAACATTAGGAGGTAGCTGGTCACCCAGTTGGAGCTCCCATATCCCCCTTGGGTGGCCACAGCGGTGATCTCCATTCTCTCTCCAAGGTCAATCTGCAACCACTGGTATTTGTTTGACACAAGTGGAGACCAGCCACCAGCTCCTTTTGTGGAAAGAGAAAAAGGAGAAATGAGCAAAGAATTCGTTAAAAATCTGTTAGTGAACTATCAATCCCAGTAAGACTGTTCCTCTATGGAACTTAAGAAAGTCAAGGGGCTTCCCTTGTGGCACAGTGGTTGAGAGTCCGCCTGCCGATGCAGGGGACACGGGTTCGTGCCCTGGTCCGGGAAGACCCCACATGCCGCGGAGCAGCTGGGCCCGTGAGCCATGGCCGCTGAGCCTGCGCGTCCGGAGCCTGTGCTCTGCAACTGGAGAGGCCACAACAGTGAGAGGCCCGCGTACCACAAAAAAAAAAAAAAAAAAAAAAGTCAAATTTCCAAAATACGAAACTTTCCATAATGCTTGAAAAATACAGAGAAACAAGAATGTAATGTAAATGGATGGAGCCTATGTTAATTATGTAATTTCTAGGCGTTTCAACCATCTGACACTGGGAGAGTTAACTGAATGACGTTAAACTCACTGAATGTTTAAACCACTTAATTTGACAGGCAGACATCCACGTCAACACTTGGAACTGGCATGTTTACTGCCCACATGCATGACTGTGTAATGATTTGGCCTTACACCCCTTTGCCCAGAACTTGATTTACCTTCACACTATGGTGGAACTAGAAGACTACCTTTGATGTCTGATCATGTCTAGACTCCTTAGAGAACGAAGTACAGCATTAAGCCCGGGAATACAAAGATGGCCAAGGGACAGTTCCTGCCTTCACCGTGTTTACGGTCTTATGGAGGAAAAGACGTTGAAAAGCATATTTGAAACACAACATGAAAAGTGTTAATGGTGAGGCAGGTGCAGGGAACAATAACACAGTAAATAATGGAGAGCTCTATCCAGTGATAACTGGCTTGCAACAGCGTGTGAGAGACCATTAAATTTTCAACAATTTTGCAAGATGATTGTTAAAGATAGCCATCTTTGCAATTGGCCACGGTGGGAGTATTTAAACCACGAAAATTGGCCAACTCTGCAAATCAGTACCCACTCCCACCCCAGCCAGTTTACCAACACATCACTAGTTGTATCCTATCTGGGAAGGGGGGTGGTGGGTGAGAGGACAGTGGATAGGAGAGCCATGGTAAATTGTGTTTGAGCACTCAGAAGTGAAAACAGAAGTCTGTTGTATATTCAAGGAAATATGGATAGAACAGAATTTATTGTGTTTTGTTTTATCCAAATGCACACCAGAAAATTACAGACATGATTACCTACTGTATGTCTTGTTAAGACATTTCATTCTTCCAGTTTACTATAATAGTGCTTTATTTGAGGAATTTATTTAAGTAATACTGACATTGCTGACTGTGTAAGTATTATGTAGTCACTGTAAAAAACATGAAATAGGGTTTATCCCATTCTTGAATCCATAATTGTCTACTATTCAATATATATTAAAATGCAGTATCTGTTACATAACGTACCATGTAAGAATATTAGTACATGTTTTCTTTTCCCCATTCTTTTGCCATCCACCTTGAGGCTCTGATAATAACTTCTGACAGTTCAGATAGAGATTACCATAAATTTATATACAGTTTTTATTCAAGCATTATTCTTGACATCCATGCCCCGTTTTATAAACGTTGAGTCAGGCACTAATACAAAGAGATGCCCAATTTTGCTATTACGGTAAGACATGTACCTTTGTGAGACCTAAAGGGACACATCTGTATTAACAACTGCTTTAATAAGATTTAAAAACCCTTCTGATGGCAGATACAACACAGTGACACTCTGAGAGATAAAAAGCAGAACTCTGTGTCACTTACAGCTTCAAAGAAGAGAAGACTGCAAGGAAGGGCCATAGAGGGAAATGCCACCACAGAAAGCGTGGCAAGTTGAAGCCGTAGAGGGCAGCTCACGTATGGCAAGCGGGGTGGGGTAAGCTAAGTTTTGTGAGCTCCAGGGAAGAGGGGCTGTGTCCGGGTGTCTGGCCCTGGCTCCAGGATGATCAGGGTTGATGCATAGTGGCCATAGAGGGTGTGAGCGCAATAAAAGAAGGGGTTGGGCTTGGACATAATCAGCTGCTCAAGAAGGGGACTGACCAGCTTCTAGTCAGGGCCTCAAACTGAGTTAAGACGGCATTTTTTTTAAGTATTACATTCTCACAGTCTCCTCCCTTGACAGCATCACACTAACTCCTGATTGTATTCGGGTATGAGTCCCGAGATTACTTACTACATTGTCCTTAGAACTACATAATTTTTTTTCAAATTTCCTTCTTTCTTGGAGGGAATCATTGTTCAAAAGTGTCTTCCACTTTGTACATCAAAAGTACAATGCTCTCCTTATTGATCCAAAATGTTGATACATTGTACAGTTTTTATTGGTGTGTTTTTACTTTTCATTTTCTCTGTAGTTGCCCCTGAAGAACCCGTGGTTTTGGCTAGTGACCTGGATGAGTGGAGTTCTCTTGGTTACCAATACCATCTACCAGGTTAGAGTGAAAAATTCTTGTATTTTAAGTAAGAGGGCTTGTTGGGTAGACACGGGCCCTGGCTGCATTTTGGGTGTCTTGGGGTCATTGACCTAGCATGGCTTTGCTGTCCACAAAGGGCACTGCTCATGCAGCCTGTCTGCAGAGCAACAAGAGGCACAGTGCTCTTAACTAGGACACAGCAGTGTCCCACATATTGTTACGATATATAAATGGGAATCAGCGGTTCCCAATGGATGTAGAAAAGACAGTAGCAATAGGGGTTGGGGAATCTCAGGATTTGGCTACCTGACAGTAGGGTCAACCTTCCTCTCTAGAGTTAACAATAGACCATGTCTTTGAAGTATGGGTACATGATGGGAGTGGTGAGTGGGTAAAAAC
The DNA here is from genome assembly GCF_963924675.1 of Phocoena phocoena. Taxonomy (NCBI): domain Eukaryota; kingdom Metazoa; phylum Chordata; class Mammalia; order Artiodactyla; family Phocoenidae; genus Phocoena; species Phocoena phocoena. Next base: position 48,102,159 of record NC_089238.1, on the reverse strand, counting down.
TTCCCTCTACTGTCCTATCTAATTTTACAATTCTGCCTCAGGGCCTAACAAAAGTTTGGAAGTTGAAAGTCTTCCAGGGTCTGATGTTCACCAAGCAGCCTTGGTCCATCTGCAGCATAGCTGCATATGTGCTATAACTGCCTATCTCTCTGCATTTTTATCATTTTTTGCATAGAAAAGTTGGAAAAGAATGAATGAAGTGCCCCCAGCCAGCCATCGTCTTTACCTGGAACTTCTATGTTTGGAATTTTATCTACATCACCTTATACCTTTGAGAAAATACTGAGTTATTTTGTCTCTTGCTCTTTCTAGTTAATTTTAATGGTCTAAAGTCAGTAATGAAGATACATTTTTAATACAGAATTGCAAAATGTTTCTGTGGCACTTTGACATTCCTTTATAGATCAGTATTTAAAACGTGAACACATGTGGGAAGCACAGTGGAAAAAAAAAAAAGAATCAGCGCAAGTCCAGTGAGATAAGATTGGATCACCAGTTCTCATCAGGAGCAAGTTCTCACTGACCGCTCCCTCTTCCGGCATCACTCACCGTTACAGCTGCACTTACCAACTTGAAACATCCGCAATTAATTGGCCTTGAACATTTCAATTTCTCACCTGTGGCGAAAAGGTACTACTGATATGCTAAATCAAGCGATACCATTAACGAGGTACACCAATAAAGTAATGGAAATTCAGATGCTCCTAGGCTTTACCAAGTGATTTCAGCAAGATAAGTCAGCCATAGGGAATCCAGAGATTCCTACAGGGTTTTAAACTGTGTGGCTATAGAGACACACGTGGTATAAGTGTGTGATGGAGTGCTATGATTGTTCTAATTTTAAAACAAATGTTGAATAGTGATATGGAAAATGCAAATATACAGATATAGATAAATAGACACGGATACAGAACTCAGCACACTTTGGTAGTGCCAGCCTATGATGACATGTAGGGACAATAGTGACATGAAATGAAAACGTGGCTGCAGCTGAGGTTAAGCTACCCCAGGCGTAGGGTCACCGCCAAACCACCTAGCCTTCTGGAGACATCATATCGTCATAGTGTTTACTTTTTGAATGGAGAAAATGATGGCTAACTCCAGCAAGTTGTTAACCCTGAAGTACTATAAAATGAAATATAGTGAACTTTTAAAATTTACTAACTAAAACTTTCAGCTGGTGGTCAAGTATTATTTGTCCTTAATGATGCTTTTAATATGCCAACAGAGTCAACATCACGGTAGGACAACGTGAGACGAATGACCATCTTCCCATAACCCCATCTATTCCATGGTTACTGACACTTAATCCACAAGACAGTCTTATCCCTCCATTTCTTTTTTTCCCCATATCGCAGCCCTCCTTCCCCTATTCCACCCTTCTTTTTCTCCTGCCTTGGCCTCATTACTGAGACTTGGCATAATAAAATGTCATAAATTTATTCAAACAGAAACATTTCTTGCATCTTCATATCACAGCCTGAAAACTCACACTTAAAAGCCCTCTACCTATTGATGAGACTTTTACACTAAGCATTGTAGTACTGCTATGGGATTTAAATTTAAAAAGCATAATAAGTGCCTACTGATTCTCTCACAGACAGCAAGCACGTGAGTATATGGTGGTTGTTACGTTTTGAATTATAAAACAATTATTATTGCTATGGACTCCAAAGAGTTACCATCACAGTAAAGTTGAGCTCTGGAAAAATTTAGTTACTGAATGACCACAAAACACAGCATCTCTTGTATCTGTTGCCTACTACTTTTAAACATCAGGTTCCTCAGGAACTGGCTTCTGTAACACATGTTGCTATGAACTGTCAGGAAAAAAGAGCAAACTAAAATTTATCTGGTGCCTACTGTATGCTAAGTACTCTACCAGAAATTTTATGTACCATACTAAACTTAATTATTAAAATTATCTAGTGAGATGAAATATATTTTAACATCTCTTCGTTTCAAATGAAACTTTTAAAAAAGAGATTCACAGAAGCTAAGTAAAATTTCCCAAAATTTTAGTATAGATGAGAAATTATTTTTTAATGATTTTAATGTTAGGATCTCATTTAAGAAATCTCCTCCTTTTTCATTCTTTAACCTTGAAATAATTATACAACTACCATTGCCCCAGAGTGGTATATTTTATCCCAAGAATAAATTCAAATAATAGATTGTGTTATTTAAGTATAACTAGGTAACTGGCTGAATTACGTTTAAAACCCTTATATCCTTTCTAGTAGGTAGCACCAATATTTAGTTCTGGACATGGAGGCACATCTTACAATTTCATGGAAGTGAAAGAAAAATTGAAGAAAAAAATACTCTTGGTTGGAGCTTTAAAATATGGAAAAGAATCACTTCTCTCCCCTACTAATATTAAAAGTGGGGCTTCCCTGGCGGTGCAGTGGTTGAGAGTCCGCCTGCCGATGCAGGGGACACGGGTTCGTGCCCCGGTCCGGGAAGATCCCACATGCCGCGGAGTGGCTAGGCCCGTGAGCCATGGCCGTTGAGCCTGCGCTCCGCAACGGGAGAGGCCACAACAGTGAGAGGCCCATGTACCGCCAAAAAAAAAAAAAAAATGACATGACTGCCACTGCAGATGGTCATCAGTGAAGGTGATGTGTCACAGACTTTGTCAACTTTGCAAAGGTTGGAGCACACGAAAGGGCAAGCCATATTTCTCAAGATGTAAAGCATAGAAGGACACAGGTGTTCAAGGACACAAACACAAGTGAACACAGTTCAATGACAGTCCTAGCCATCATTATGGCATCTACATACCTAGAAAATAACTGGCTTAATTAAAATTGTCCTAGGGAAGTTTCCCTCTAAGACAATTACATTTTTTCACATGTGATTTCATCTCGATTTCCCCACAATTATAAGTTTGCCTGGATCATTTTGATCTTGACATTGAATTACAATAATGTAAAAGGAAGAGAAAAAACATTGTGCCAGTATTTGTCTGTCTCCCTTAAATGGTTCGCAGTGTCCCGGGACCACCATTTAGAACCATATCAAGCTTTGTATTTTTACCAGTGTAGTTCTTTTTGCTGGAAGGAAACACGACTCTATCAATGCTCCGTGCCTGGCTAGTCTTGCCTCATGTACACTCCCGAATCTTGGCGTTGCTGCCCCTGGTCACAGTTATTATTACAGGTACAGGCAGGTCAGCTGAGCCAAGCCAGCAGGGCAATTCCAGGATTTCGTTGAGACTATTAGAGAAAGACCCTCTTTGCTGTGAACGCTGAAAGTATGGGAACTAGGCATCGACCTGCAGGAGCAATTGTTGTGGAAAACCTGAGTGAAGCAACAAAGACCCAAGCAGAACTGAGAGACGAGGTGAGACCCGGTTCTGATAGCACAGTCAGCATCCCTGAGTCCAACTGGGCCCGCAGGGCATCCCTGCGCTTTCCAGGTAAGTGAGCCACTGGCCAGTCCCTGCCCCTTGTGCTGAAGCCACTCAGGCCGCTGCATCAGCAGTTCTCCATTCTCGCCTTCATTAGTTTTTTCTCCTTAATGGATCATACCCACTAATGTACATGCATGCTGTTACTTTTCCCCCTTTAAAAGAAAAAAAAAAAAGTTCTCTTGACTCCACTCTATTTTCCCTGCTTTTTATATTAAGGTAATACGTTAATTCAAATAAGATGTCCATACATACTCTTTCTGGTGTTTGTCGTTTCCTTCTATCTCAGGCCAATTCCAACTAGACTGTCAGTCCACGCCACTCAATGAAAACTGCTCTTGTCAAGGTTACCGAAGAACTGCATGTTGCTAAACTGAACGGTCAGATTTCAGTCTTCCTACCACTCCACCTGTCAGTGACATCTGATACTTTCAACTATTCCCAGTGCCTTGATATTCCTTGTCCACTTAAACTTCCATAAAGCTCATTCTCTTAATTTTCTTCTTAGCTTATTAGTTGCCCCTTCTCAATCTCCATTGTCGGTTCTTCCCTTTAGCTCTTCCCTCTGAAGGCTGAGACGCTCCAGGGCTCAGTCCTCTGTCCTGCTTCTTCTCCGTCCCCATCTCCTTGCAGACCTCTCTTGACCTCGTGGACTTAAATATTATGTGCCAGTAATGCCCTAGTTTCTATCTCCACCCCCAACCTCTTCCCTGATATTAGACTCCTCTACTTGATATCTTTAACATTTCCCAAACCAAACTCCTCTTCTTCCCCCAAATCCTACTCTATTCACATACTTCCCCAACCCAGTTTATGACAGACAATTCCATTCTTAAAGTTTCTCAGGACACACACACACAAAAAAATTGAGTGTGCTTGACTCCTTTCTTTCTCTCTCACTATACTACCAAACCAACAGCAATACGGCTGGCGCTACTCAACTCTGCAGAATCAGAGGATTTCTCCAACTCCACTGGTGCTCCTTTCTATTCCAGCCTGGATTCTTGCCATAGCAACCTAACAAGTCTCCCTGCTTCCCCCTTTGCTCACTGAGACTCTCTCCGTTCTCTATACAACAGGTTTAAAATATTATTCCTGGGCTCAAAACACAACGATAACTTTCACTTTCACACACAGTGAAAGACAAAGTCATTACTATACGGCCTCCAGATTCCTTATATGATCTGCCCCCCTTGCACGGCTCCCGCCCCAGGTCTGGCTTCCCAGATCAGTACCCTCCATCAACGACGGCCTCCTCAAGGTTTTCTGAGCAAACACCATTCTTCCATCTCCCATCCCATGCTTTGATAAGCTATCCTTTCTGCCTGGAGTGCTCTTCTCTGAGATGGGCTGGGCTAAAATCTTTGCTACAGTCAAGTCTTTGCTCAAATGTGATCGCTCTCGTACAAGCGTTCCTCTCCTGACCTTCCCTATTAAAATCCCTTCCACCCAGCAATCCTCCTCCCATTCACCTTAATCCAAACCACTTTACATTTTTTGTCAGATATTGACACATTTATACATATATTTCTCGTTCAGTATCTTTCTTTATCCTTTATCTTGCCCTATCAGAATATAAGCTCAATGAGGCCTAGAGTTTTGGCCTGTTTCGTTCAAAGATAGATCCTATGTGTCTAGCACACTGCCTGACACATAGTAGGTGCTTAATAAATATTTACTGCATAAAGGAATGAAATAAATCTGTTTCCATATGGTTATAATAAGACTGTATTAATTCATATACCAAATATGAGTATATTATACCTAGTGGCAAAAGCTGGAACTAAATAAAACTAAATAAAAGCACAAGATACTTCTCTTTGCAAAATGGTACTTTCAGTGAGGTTCTCGAAGAGAAAGCTTAGGCACTTGGCTGAGACACACACACACACACACACACACACACACACACACACAGAGGCATGCACGTACATACACACAATGTCTACCAACCGCCTCAAAGTTCCCTAGTTTAATCACTTGTAAACTACATTTCCTAGATGTATTTATCGCTCTATTTTTGGATTTTTTGATACAATGAAAGAGATGCTTTTTACTTCATTTCCACAGCAAGGTTCTAAATTAATAATACCTTACTAAATTCTCGTAGGTTTTTGCTGTTGATCAATTTTTCCTCCCAGCAGATGGGTAGACTGACTTTCAGCCCTGCTTCTTGTACTGCCAGATCAAACGTTTCTGAAGTGTTCAATAATTCAGTGGATTAATCAGTAAATATTTACATCCTTTCTCTGCTCAGGCATTTTGATTTGCATATTTGATGTGCAAATTTTGGGAAAGCCAAATTTCCTCTAGAAGACTAGAATAAAATTACAAAACCACCGAAATCTGTGCTTTAATTTTTTTCACCACAGCCAGTTTTATTTCATTCAAATTAGTAGCTTTGGAAAAATGACTTTGAGCACGTGATGTCTAGAAATTCAGACAGTAATCAGGGCTTGCCCATGTTTTGCACTAAGACCATTATAATACTTTTCTAAAAGTTTCGATTTAGATCTACTACAGTGAGGCAGGTCATTTCAGTAAATGACCTCATGCATCAGACAGAGCACACTGACAATATCCCAGAGACTGAAAAACCATTTTTTGCTTCCCTACCTTTTTTTTTTTTTTATCTTCCCCAGCCGGAGAGAGATGATAAGCTGCCATGAGTCAAATGTCCTCATATCACTTCTGGGTTAAGAAACTGAAGTCACTCTTGTTGTACCCAACAGACATTATTTCCATATAATGATTGGAAAAGCCAGCAATACTAGGGCATAGTATATGAAAAAAAGGTAAAAAGTACCAAACCAATTCCAGGCCTTTGATTGATTAAATCATTTAATATTTTCCCAATTTGTGAAAATGCTAAAACATTAATACAGCATCACGATCCCAATGAATGAGATATGTTTAAATCTAGGCTTAGATATTTGTTGAATTTAGTCTTGAATACACATACTTTAATTCCACAATTTATTCCTTTTTAAGTATTATTTTATTGTGGAAAATTTTATTTCACAGGCAATGGGAAAAATTATTAGTGATGCTGGTGACTGAGACATCCTTAACATTCCCCTCAGCTTGACTAAACTTCAGACAGGTTTTTTTCCCTGACCATAGGCCCCTGACCTCCCTTTTCTCAGAGCATTTAATTGAGGGAAGTTGCAATTGTAAATTATCTCTCTGCTCCTTGCAATGTAAATCTTCATCAGTCCTCCTTACAGTTTTACAATCCAAGAATGTCTTTCTCAAGGACCTGAGTCATCCCTCTGAAATGTAATCAAGAAAGACAGAGCCCTATCTCCCAGTCTCTGCTGGAGGGCAGGAGCCTAACTCCACAAGCACCAATCATCAAACACAAATGGCCTAATCACATTGACCAACTTCCCCCTGATGTTCTCCAGTACTCTTCCATTAGCTCATCAGCTCAGTGCTTAAAAACTCTCCCACCTTGATTTCAGAAGAGCAGAGTTCAATCTCTCTCCCCTACTGCAGAAGTCTTGACCCCCACTGCTATAGTCTTGAATAAAGTCTTTCTTGTCTTTTTAACTCAATCCAGTGTAATTTTCTTTGACAAGAGATAATTGGGGTTTTTTTTTATGAGAAGGATGTGTTTTTCATTTTTCTACCTAATGAGTCATGTTCCCCAGAAACCATTACACAGAGTCTGAGAAGATAAAGAACAATGCTTAGAAATGAATGAGGGTCTGACTAGAGCTAACCAGAGGGGTTCTTCAGGATAGTGACAGTGTCCAAAGACCACTGCCCATCTGCTCTACCTATTAACAAAAAGAATGTCACAGCCAGCTTCGGGGAATCTGAATAGAACAAGAAGTGTCATGGGGCCTGGCCAGAAAAGGTGATGGCCTTTGTCAAGAGAACAGTCGTAGGGACCAAATGACCACTACATTTGGCAGTGTACATCAACAAACATCCAGTGTGAGGACCAACGAAACCACACTTAGCAGGTATCACTGACCTGGGACACAAGGATCCAATCAATGATCTTGTGGTGGACATCAATACAACAACCGACATATGTCAGGGGAGACCCCCACCCAAAGTGCCAGGACATCATCTGAGTTCCTCTCATGCCGACTGCCGTTTTGGAAAGGAGTGGAGGAAAGATTAGGAAATCAGAAGGTCTGAGCATTTACCTGGAAGAGACTGACACAACCAAAGGGGGTTCCTTTACCCAGCAGAGGCTAGGGGGTTTGAAGTGACTTGGTAAGTGGGCAAAAATGGGAAACAGTCTCTGAACTGAAGAGCAAACAGGATCTTCCCCAACCAAAAACAATACACTCTGCTGATAAATTTTGGCAATACTGAAAAATATATGGTGTTTCCATGTTACTTCTCAACTACTAACATAACCTGCAGACTCACAGCTTTGCAACTAGCTTGAGAAGATCAGATCAACCAGTATTTCAGATCTGAGTGATGAGAGATACTAGAGTATCTTTATGAGTGTCTTGTGCGTGTGCTTAACATCCCCAAAGCTGCCAATTATGCGTTTAATATAACTTATGATTTTCTAAAACTGTACGTGGATTGGCCAGAACGATGTCATTTGCCTGTGTACGTGGGTGGTCAAGCAGAATCAATGTATCTATTGGTTCAAAAAACAGTTTGCTACATGCACAGCATTGATACAGTCAGGTCTACGCTGCTCCAGAGCAGAATCACTCCACGTCCATTGGGCATCACACTGACTTTTGGTACAAAGACGAGAGAAACACACACACACACACACACACACACACACACACAGTCTGCTGGCTTTAACAGAAATAACGTTCTACAATAGCATGTGGAGTGGGATCCAAGTAGGACTGAGTGTGTGAAGCCAACAGGTGAAATACTCCTCCAGCATCGGGGAACCAGCTCCACACGGCCCTGGGCCCAGGTACAAAGAGTGGAGCACACAAGCGTTAGGGCTTCATAAAAAGAATACAGGGAAAAATACGCTTTTACAAGATTTATTTCAAAATGGTGATACCTGACCATTAATTTTGCCAGTGATACACATACATTTAGATTTTTTAAATTATCCTCAATTATTACATGTGTATTCAGTGGTTTCTTTACCTCATCATGTAAAACAAATCACGTTTCGACATATGAGTCTGGGAGAGTTTATTGTGCCAAAATAGTGAAGACTCCAAATAGACATAAATGGAACAAACCACTGCTACGTGGTTTGTTCCAATCAAGCCCTTTTATTTATTAATCTGATTTTAGCCTACGGTTATAAACTCGTCATTTTGTCACTGTATCACCTAAACTGAGAGATAAACACCTTCTAAAATTATATGCCACCAATTATTCTGTATTAGAAACAATAGCACACATGGCCCTGGCTTCACCAAGAGAAAGACCATCTTATTTTGTGGAAGTGTGATCGAGTCAGTCAGGATGTGAAAGGTGGGGAAGCACAAGGAGAAGAGGAAAAAACACATCATTTTGCTCTGTTTATCTCTATCTTATTTCTATTTGTAATGTATAATGGAAAGTTCTAAATTGTCCTTTTTGATAAGAAGCAAGTCTCACAAAGGAACCTCACTTCCACTTGAACCAATGAGGCCTTTCACACGACTGTCAGGCCCCCTATCATGGTTCATGGTTCCCAGTGTATATTGATCCACTGAGTTATAAAGTAGTGCTTCTAGCTGGGAATGAGAGTTAATGCAGACTCTCTGGATCAGAAAAGACGGACCCCAAAAAGTAGGTCATGCTTCTGCCTAGCCAATTTCAAATTGCTCCTGGCAATACTGTGACTCTCACCCACAGCCCGGTGCCTTCCCACATACTCTGTCACCGCACAGGAGAATGCAGCAACTGCAAACAGCACCCTGGCAGAAGCAGCTCAACGCATGTTCACGGTGACGGCCAGGACAACTATAAAGAACAAATACTTTTGATAAGCAAAAGGAAAAGTCAGTTATCAACATGGATCATTCTCTTGCAATTGTTTTTGCTTTTACTATATTCTTTTTCTGAAGAATTAACATAAAGGTTAACTTGTTGGTACTGTTTGGAATGTATCTTCAGAGTTTAGAACTTTGCATTTTAATTTTTTAAGTTACCACCAAATTTTTAAAAAGATTTTTAAGAAAAATAGAGAGAGAGAGGGAGGGATAGGGTGGAAACTTCTGGAGGTGATGAATAAGTTTAGGGCTGTGATTACGGTGATGGTGTCATGGGCATATACTTATCTCCAAACTCATCAAGTTGTATACATTAAATAGGTACAGCTGTATACATATCAATCATACCTCCATAAAGTAGTTTTTTAAATTAGCAATCCATAATTTTAAGAAATATGAATGTAATATTTCCAGTCGGCTTAGCTTGTCAAACATAAATGTCAAGATTTTTATATTTTTATTTAAAGGTATCAATGTTTCCCTTAACAAATCATAACTGAGCAGAAGAGTACTGTGGTGTGTTAATCGCCATACAAAAAAAGTTTTTTTTGCAAAATTATACGCAATCCTAGGATTTTAGGCTCCTCTACATAAAACACGGGAGGGACAATATAGTTGCATGGATGTTATATTTAAGGGGACCTCCCAGATGATTTTCAGACAAAGTTTCAATAGTGAATTCACGATTTACATGATTCTTCAGGGATGATGCTTTCAAAAAAAGAACAACGGCTTTTTGCTTTTGCTATTTTGACATACTGTATCTTTAGAATATCTATCTAGGTCAATAAATGAGCTGCAAATAAAACCATCAGGAAATGTTTCACGACCAAAATTCTGTCACTTAGAGCAAGTCCCTCCTTCTTTAGCTCCAGATGACACTAACTTCCTGGGTTTTTTTCCTCACTCCTCTGGCCAGCCCTTTTCAGCATCTTTCATAGAACTTCCTTTCTCTACGTTTGTTGAAAAGCTAACACAACTGTCCTCCCCTCTTTTACTTTACATTCTCAGCGGACTACATTTCTCATGCCTCTGGCTGCAATGATTAATTTTTTTTGTTTTTGGATGACGAGGCCTGATCTTTATTTTTAGCTCTGAGTTTCCTTTGAAATCTGTATTCCAAATCCTGAATGCTTCCTATATCTATTCATGGATGCCCTACAGAGATCTCAAACTCGACATGCCAAAAATGGATGTCTTACCTCCTGTCAAAACCAGATGGCCGTATCATTCCCATCTTCAAGTCACCCAGACTAAAATGTGAGAATCATTTCTAATTATTCCCTTTCAATAACAGAAATTTCTCCATATGTAGAAGCTGCCAGATCTGGTCAACGTTGCCTCCAAAGTGATTTTCATTGTCCTTTTGCATTTCGTTATTCCTTAGTTTAAGTCCGTATGTCAACCACTCAGTTAAACTTATTTTTTGTATTTATTTTTAGTTATGGGAGATACAACTTTGAAGCAAGTAAATGAAAGCATGAAAAGGCATGAAAGCATTTGAGAGATCCTAGTGAGGCAGAACTGGCAGGCCTTGATGTCCTGTGGATAACCCCTTCGATGTTAGACGTCGGGAGGGCAAGGAGCATGGAGAGGACAAAGTTAAGGATGACAGCTTGGAAAACTTTCTGGATGGTGGTGCTGAGAGTAAAGAGTCATCAACGGAAGGGAAATCTGAAAGACATAAAACTGAAGGAATGGGAACCCTAAGGAAGTACGAAGGACTCAGAATGCTGTGAATGATTCATTGTGGAACAGAGGGGCAGGCCTTCTAGGGTGATAAAAGTGAAGGAAGCGAGGCCACTGGGATTTGCCTACGTTTACAGGATGTGGAGAGGAAATCAGGAAATTGTGTTCCGAGCCCGATGGCCTACCCTTCCTAAAAATCTTCAATATGTGCCTTTTAGAAAACCAATCTGTTTTTGCCATCATTCCCAGAGTTGCTTTGGTAAAAGCTGGTTGAATCATTTTTCTCCTGGTTGCAAAAAGCATCCTTTTTGACCCAGCATTTAATTCAACTTCAATCTGGCACTGGAGCCTCAGAAAATAGTCTATTTTTCTATGAAGTCTGTTCTCATTCTCCACAATTTCATTTGAATTATACTTATTCCTGTGCCTCTCACTCAGCCAGGACTTTGTTTCTTCCACCTCTCAGCTGCATCTCAAATACCACCTCTCCCACAGTCTCACTATAAGAACTTTGTAACATGAGATAATATAGTTTATTTATGTTTGTTAAATTAATAACTAAGAATCAAGTTTCCTATTAGAATACCACTGTCATATTTGAAACCCACTTGGCAGAAACGTTTGTGTGCTGCTCAGACATGAAAATGAGGCTTGCCATTAGCTGAACTGCTATTGTTCTAATATGGCCAAACTCAGAGCAATTGAAATAGATTAAATAGATTCTGAGATGACTTCAGAAGGTCAAAGGGCTATGAGAGTTTTGCTTTCTAGTAACAAAGTAAAATGACAGACTTTTTTAATGAGCAAAATCGACATTTCCAAGAATCTTAAACTCTCTTTATGCCATTTCTTTTCTAAAACATAGTTCTGATTAATTCCCATCAATTTTTTTTGGAATACCTGAAATTGTGTCTTGAATTCCAATGAATAAATGAATATCGGCCAATATTAATTTAATAAAGTGTCAACATAATTAAGTATCTTAAAGTTTAAATGACTGTGGTTTGTGTGTAGATTACAAAGTGGTCAGATTTTATATTTTTGAACAATGTAATAAACACTTTTAACAAACTCTTCTCAGACCTTTTCAAAAATAAGAAGAAGACAGAAATGAGAGGTTAAAAGTTGAATAAAGGAGAAGCTATGAAGTTTAGGATATTTCTAATTCTTAATACAAATTATTAAGCACAAGAAACTAGAAGGTTATAAACTAGAAGGTTATAAACTAGAAGGTTATACCACTTTCTTTAAAGTCCCTAAATATCATCCCTCATAACAAAGAATATAGAATTTACCTCCCTAATTATATTTACTAGTTATGCTTTTCAGTACTAGATCACATACAAACTTTTCAAACAGAGAAAAATACGGTACACAAGGAATTATCAATATCATTCTAATCACCACCATTAATACCCACAATTTACATCCTAAAAGCCAAACCAAAATGTGATCATTATATCCATCAGCACATACATAATCAAAAGAAATGCTAGGTATATCCAGAAAAGACGAAAACTCTTGATTCAAAAAGATATATACACCCCAATGTTCTCAGCAGCACCAGTTACAACAGCCGAGATATGGAAGCAACTTAAGTGTCCATAGACAGATGAATGGATAAAGAAGATCTGGTACGTATATACAATGGAATACCACTCAGCCATAAAAAGAATGAAACAGTGCCATTTGCAGCAACATGGATGGACCTAGAGAATGTCATAGCAAGTGAAGTCAGACAGAAAAACAAATATGATATGATACCACTTATATGTAGAATCTGAAAATTAATATAAATGAATTTATTGACAAAACAGAAACAGACTCCCAGACATAGAAAACAAACTTATGGTTACCAAAGGGGAAAGGGGGGATGGGGAGGGATAAATTAAGAACATGGGATAAACAGACACACACTATTATATACAAAATAGAATAACAACAAGGATTTACTGTATAACACAGAGAACTATATTCAGTATCTTGTAATAACCTATAACGTACAAGTATATCTATATCTCCAGGTCACTTTGCTGTACCACCTGAAACTAACATAATATTGTAAATCAACTACACTCCAATTTTTTAAAAAATGCTAGGAATGACTCTGGATCTGCTAGCTACGAACAGAAATTGCTGATGCATTCTACAAGGTACTAAGTACGTCACTGTTCTAACTCATTTGATTCTCACGATAAGCCTAAGTGATAGAAACTATTATTTTTCCCAGTTTAGCCATGAAGGGGAGGTAAAGTCACTTGTGAAAGGTCACAGAGCTGCAGTGAATCAGGAAAAACCCTAAACACGGTCCTACTTCAGAGCCTATTCTTTGTCACTTATGATAATGGCTTCCACCTTCATGAACTTTATCTTTTATGAAAGAGGATGACACATCAGCAGGTGACACACATTATACGAGGAACTGAATATACACTAAAGAAGTTCAGGATAGGGCAACTGCTGGCTGAGTGATAAGGGAAACAGAAACATTTCATTCAGGTTCTAGGGTGGGATTTTGAAAGGTCAAAATGAAGGGTTGGGGCTTCCCTGGTGGCGCAGTGGTTGAGAGTCTGCCTGCCGATGCGGGGGACACGGGTTCGTGTCCCGGTCCGGGAGGATCCCACGTGCTGCGGGGCGGCTGGGCCCGTGAGCCGTGGCCGCTGGGCCTGCGCGTCCGGAGCCTGTGCTCCGCGGCGGGAGTGGCCATAGCGGTGTGAGGCCCACGTACCACAAAGAAAAAAAAATGAAGGGTTGGAGCCTTCGGAGCAGAGGAATGTCTTGAGGGCAGACAGGTGCAAGGCACGTTTTTCAGGATGGCAGTAACGGACTGAAGGGAGTGAGGGGGCATGGAGAGGGCCGTGGTCACTACGGCAAGAAAGGAGAGTGGAACCAGATTGCAGGAAGTCTTTCATTCAAAGCTAAGAAAACTGTCAAACTGTCAGCTCCTGAGGACCACCTAGTGTGTGTTTTCTGTTTGGCACACATGTGGATCATCAGTTTTAGATAATTTGACAAACAGAAACCATCCACAATTTTAAATGAACAGAATAAACAATATGTTAAGATCACTAATAATAGGCATGGTTCTTCATATTCTTTTACAAGAAGATGGTATTTGCAATCTTTTACCAAGCTATACCCAGGCTGATGGATAGTTTGGTCTGTATGGGAAGCTTCCACAGTGAGTTGGTTTAACTATCACTCTTGATATTTACTGAAGAAAAAAAAAATCTTAACTTATACACCACTGAGAAAAACAGATGTCGTGAATATACAAATTAACATATTTACGGATTTAGTTTTCTGAGCAACAAACAATCAAGCACTGGGAACATGTCAAACTCTTTTGGTTCATGTCTTCTGCATCTGAGTCCAACTTTAAAAAGACATTTTTGTATCTTTCCCCCCGACATCATTACATCTTGCCTCCCGAGAGGTAAGTCCCGGTAAGTAGTATGCCAGAAAGTGTTTAAAAACTAGTTCTCTGTGGGGAAAAGTCCTGCTTTACAGCATTTGTCAGTTCCTGTGGTGTAAATGCTCCCTGCATGGCAGATTTCAAGCTCCCAATGTGACAATGCTGAGTTGGGAAGAGCCGCTCTCCCAGGTCGGCAGGTTACTGACCATATCTCAGATAAGCTACTTGAGCACAGCAGGTGGAATCACAGTAGAGGTATGAATTTCTCAGTTACAGCCTCAGGTATGAAAAATGCATTTTTTCCTGACTCAGTCTAATTTTCTCTCTTGAGCTCCTATTCTGTCCAATGTAGAAAATCAATCTAATCATTTCAGAGGAACTCAGTCCAGTTCATGGATTTCTCAGTCAATTCAGGATTTTATCTCTGTCACCTTCAGCTTCGAAATGCTTGCAGGGATCTGCCTCCCTTCCTGCCGACCCTGGGGGCAGTGGAGACCGGGACCACTCTTTCTCCGTGTTTTGCGTGGGCGGTCAAGCAGCTTCCGCTCTGCACCTGGGTGACTGGTTGCAGATTAGTTGGGACATGCCTTTGTCACAACATTCTGATGCTCGTCCTCCCATCCCTGGTGTGACGCTTTGCCCACACCCACCACTTCACGCCCTAACTTCTGCATCCATTCTTGGTGCCCACAGCAGCTCCTGGTTCCCCTCACATGCCATCCGGGGCTGACGTGGGGACTGTCAGACCACCGTCTCTGCAGTGCAGCAGCAGGATGATTTAGTGACTTCTCTTGGGGCGGGCGATCTCCTCTCTAAGCACCCTTTCGCATACAGACACCTGAGTGTGAATGAAGGGTTCTGTCAAGTTTCCTACTATGGACTTAGTTTGAGGACAGGACTTCAGGAAAAATGATCCCTCACACTTGCTTTCTCATGTCTCTTCCCTCAGTGGGGTATGGGGAAAAGGAATTCCTTTAGGCTGGTCATTTCCCCTTTCAAATCGTTTATATTTTAGATCTAAAAGGTCCCCACTTAACCTTGTTCCCAAGCTGGGCAGTGACCATCCTTTCTCTTAAGCCATGGGTGGCGTGTGCCTATTTGTGCTGAGAGGGGAGACGAAGGACCAGTGGGGAGGTCATGTCTATTTCTGCTCCCCCGATCACCCCACATAGAGAAATAGCCACTGACGCAATTATTACTGCCATTAAAAATGCTCATATTTCATCCTTCATTAGAGGAATTTATGTGCTCACCTTTCCCAACATTAACCAGTTTACTTTCATGAAACCCCCCCCAAAAAAAACAGAAACCACTGCCCACTTTTTTGCACAACACAATAAAAAGAACCCCCCAACCCCTCACTTCCCAGCAACCTTGGTTTGGTAAGACAGCCACACTGAGATCTGTGACTATCTGCCCACTCTCCTCTGTGAACAAGGTTTCTTGTATCCATCCAGGGCCACCTCAGTCCAATTCCACTGCGTCTTCCAATCTGCAACGTGCACCAAATGACCCATAACACAAGGAAAAGTGCTGTCTCCTGCAGTATGGGTCACCGAGGCTAACCAGATTCAAAGACTGATGAGTCCTTTGCGCTGACACAGGCAGAAGCAAGATTAAAACTCAAATCAAAGTGGTTCTTACGTTGAAGAAAGCAGGAGTCGACTAGTATTTTCTCATATTTACTCCTCCACATCCAGAACCACTGGAAAAATCTAGGGTGTGATAGCGTCTTTTGAGAGAGGAATTTTGCAAGCAGTTTATTCTACTTTGCTCCCCAAGCATAATATTAATAATGAGATGGGGTTTTGCTCTTAGGAGTGCAACTTTGATGCATATCAAATTCATAACATTTACACTAGAAGATACTAGTTTAGATCCGTTTTACAATATGTAACTGTTTATTGATAGTCTCTATTTGTTGAGACACCATGCTCCTGGTTTCTTTTGGCTCTCTGAGCATATTTAAGAGAGACAATTTAAAGTCTTTGTCTAGTAAGTCCAATGTCTACCCAGTGGTTTTCTTATTTAGATGCCTGTATGAAATCACCACATTTAAATATGCACATATCCCAACTTCTATGATTTAATCTTTGTATTAAAATCATGGTCACTCCTATTTATGATGTTGTACATTTATTAGATTTGTAGAAGAAATATAAGTAATAACACACAAATTAAGCAAAGATGGGTTAGTTAACAGAAACTATACAGACATGCCTCAGCGATACTGGGGAATAAAGACCGCCACAATAAAGCAAATATTACGATAAAATGAGACACACACATTTTCTGGTTCCCAATGCATATAAAAGTTATGTTTACACTATACTGTAGTCTACTAAGCATCACATCTTTTTAAAAATGTACATACTTTAATTTAAAAATGCTTTATTACTAAAAAATGCTATCATCTGAGCCTTCACTGAGTCATAGTATTGACATCAAGATCACTGATCACAAATCACCATAATAAATTTGATAATAATGAAAAAGTTAGAAGTATTGGTGAGAATTACCAAAATATGACACAGAGACACAAAGTGAGCAAATGCTATTGGAAAAAATGGTAATAATAGACTTGCTCGACGACACAAGGCCGCCGCAAACCTTAAATTTGTAAAACCACGATTATCTGCAAAGCACAATAAAACAAGGTATACCTGTACTCTGTTAGTGAATTACAGGCAATTCATACATTCTTACACTTTAATCTGTGAAAAGTTTTAAAGTATTTTTTATTCCTTTTTCCTTGAAACTACCAAATTATCTGCTCAACCACTGCATAAGATTAGCTGGACTTCGGAAAGCACGTTCAGAAACACCTATACATGCAAGGGAGGTAGGACTGAAAGTCTTAAGTAGGCAAAAAACAAGGTCACACTGTGCTTTAAATTTTATTTTTATTGAGGAAAGCCTCAAAGTTGCATGACTTCAAAATCGCAAGGTTATTAAAATAACCTTGGTTAGAAATCCAAAAACTGCATTAGGGTAGTAGCAATGGAAACCCCCCCCAACCCGCTCCAAAAAAAAAAAGAGTGTAAGAGAGACAGATTGCAAACCACAAATACACAGGATTTATCATCTTCAGGAGGAGGGATCAAGGGAGAAATGAAAGGTGATTCTAAGAATGTTAAGCCATGGTGATTAAGATAACCACCAAGAATCAGAAAAGAAAAATAATTACAAGCAGAAGCTGGTTTAGATGTGATATATTTAACTTAAGACTTCTGTTGAGCTTTTTTGTGAAGACAAGACATGTAGCAGGCAGCTGGAAAATTCCAGCAGGCAGTTGAAAATACGAGATAGGAGATTGTTAGACATGTTTCTCCTCTAGCACAAATGTGGGAGGTGTCTGCACAGGCCTCCTCCTGAGGCCTTGGCAGTGGACCAGCTCATTCAGGGAGGGCAGGCGCAATGCCAAGGTCAAAGACAAGGCTTTGGAAAAACCCACATAAACATTGTCATTTTGGCATGGAGTCTCTGGTCTTGTTTTTCATTTTTATACAGATATTTTTATATAGCCTATTAAGTCAGTTGTATCTTATATGGCCAATTTTACAGTCAATTTTATGTGTCCCTCTTCTTTTGTTGTTAATATTCATGATATGTCAATTTTTTTAAAAAGGACTCAAGGGAAAAGGTAAGAGAAGAATAACAAATAATCATCAAATCACTGAAATGTGATTTTAGGCTAGCTTTCTACTTAAATTATTGGATCTTTAAGGACCTAACAGTTTCCACTGAGGGAGAAAATCTCTGATATAAAGTCCTATTTGAGAAGAAACACAGAGAAGTCCTTCTAAAATCATGTAGTTTTTGTATATCTTTTCCCATGGAATTACATCTGAAGGGCAGCCTTCAAAAGGGTTACAGTTAAAAATCAGATGAGATAATTTATGGGAACAGATTTTAATTTGCAGAACTATTAGAGAGACAGACAGACAGACAGACATGTAATATATGAAGTGATGTCAGTAAGATGGCAGAACAGGAAGTCTCCCACTCACATACCCCCTCAGCAACAATAATCTGGCAGCCATCCACGGACAGAAGCCCCTTTGTGGGAGCTTTGGGATCCAGCCGCAGGCCCAGAGGAGTCTTGCCCCGCCCAGGGACCCACCAGGAGACACACCTGACGGCACCCCCTGGAGGTAGGCCCACTGATTTTAATCCAAAAGGAGATTCTGAAACAGTCCTGTAACTGAGCCCCAGCCCTCCCAGCTGCAGTTCAGCAGCTGGGCAGCAGCCAATGTTGGTGTGACTGCAGATCTTAAAGTAGCCCCAGCACCTGGCCCCAGGCCCTCACAGCTGCGGTTAGGGAGCAGTCTTGCCAGGATACACGTCATACCCTGCCCCCAGAGGTAGGCCCTCAAACCTTAGTCTGTCTATGGATATAGAAGTGGTCCTGGAACCCAGCTCCACAACCTCTCAGCTGTAGACCAGGAACAGCCCTGTCCACTCAGGGACATGGAGGGAGACACACCCACCCTGAAGTGGCCCTGTAACTGGGTTCCAGCCCTTCCCAGCCACAATCCGAGAGCAGTCCCACCTGCCCTGGGACCTGGTAGGAGACATGTGCCTCCATGCCCCTGAAGGCAGCAGGCCTGCAGACCTTGTCCCAGCTATGGACCCTGAAGCACCCCTATGAATCAGTTCTGGCTCCTCTCAGACACAGTCTGGGACTAAACCTGCCTGCCCAGGGACCTTCCCACTGATGCTTCTTCAAATGCACAGACAACAGCGCAAGGCTACTTAGATCACGAAAAATCAGGCAAACATGACACCACCAAAGGACACTAATAAATTTCCAGTAATTGACCCCAAAGAAATGAAGGTCTCTGGCCTAACAATTCAAAATAATCATCTTAAGGAAGCTCAATGAGATACAGATAACTAAACAAAATCAGGAAAGCAATGTATGAATAAAATGAGAAGCGTAACATTTCCAAGCAGTCTTTTGATGAGATGCAGCTCAGAACTTTCCCCCTTGAGGACAAAGGAGGAAGATTTTATACATCAGTTCTCATCTTCTGTCGGTCAAGGTAGCCTCACAGGTAGGCAGCAGTGCCCATACCCCACCATCTGAATTTATGGTGCCCAGTGGGTTCCCTGGAAGCAGATCATCCCTCAGCATCAGAGGAGCCACAGGGCAGGAAGCTGCAGGTAAGTGGTACCACCCAATGTGAGACCCTGCTACACCTGTGGGAAGTTGAACTTGGTCCTGGTTGGAGAAAGAGGTGGGGCTGAGAAGATGTGTTGCCTAAGAGGTGTCCAACACACAACAGCACATCTGTAATTATAATAGTCTCTAATATGAGTGAATACAAAAAATATGGTCTTCTACTGTTAGCTATAGTCACACTTCCGCTCCATCCTCTCCTAGGTAAGATGCTCAAGATACTTATGTATGGATCAGACAAGAAAGCTCTAGGCCCTGCTTTCACTGCTTCTCTGGTTATGCGACCCCCCATGCTTTCAGAACACATGTGCACCCCAGCCGAGAGAGAGCATCTCAGGCGGAGGCCAAGTCCGACCCCCTTCACACATGTATGCCAATATTTTGTTCACGAGAAGAGAGTGGCTTTTAACTTTCCTTCCTTGTTTGTCCTTGACAGGGTTTGGTATCAAGGTTATGCTGGTCTCATAGAAAGAGTTGGGGAGTATTTTGACTTTTTTTCTGTCCTCTGGAAGAGAATGTGTAAGATTCGAGTCGTAGCTCCCTTAAAAGTGTATGGAAGAATTCACATATGAATTCATTTTAGCCTGGAGTTTTCTGTTGGAGCATGTGAATTATGGATTTACTACCTTTACCTGACAGAGGAACATTTAAATTTTATTTTATTTCTTGGGCACAATTTTTCAGACTGCATTTTTCAAATAATTTGTTCAATTCATTTAAATTTTCACAATTATTAGCAGGAAGTCTGTTAAAATATCCTCTTATTATGTTTTTGTCTTACTGATTGTCTGTATCGCATGTTTTCTATTTCATTGATTGATGCACTGTTCTTTTATTCCTTTCCTTTGCCTTACTTTGGGTTTAATCTGTTGCCCTTTCTAATTTCTTGAGAAACTGAATAAGTAGGCAATGCATGGGTTATTACTATTTAGCTTTCCTTCTTCTGTATTACGTGCAGTTAAGGTTATCAATTGGACCTAAGCTGCATCTCACAACTCTGACCTATAGTATTTTGTCATCAGTGAGTTTAAACGTTCCCGAATTTCCACCGAGATTTCTTTTTGAGAAGTGTGTTAATTAAATTCCACACCTTTCTGAGTTTTTAAGTATTTTTTAATTATTGATTTCTAGCTTAATTCAACTGTACTAGGGCACCTACTCTGCATGATATAAATCCTTCGAGATTTGTTGAAACAATTTTTATGGCGCCAAATAAATTTAAGTGAATATTCTAGGTACTCTGGATAAGAATGTGTATTCTGCAGTATTTGGAGGCAGCGGTTTATATATGCTACTCATTATATAAATATAAATTACATATGTAAATATTTTGTCAAATTTGTTAACTGCTGTTAAAATCTGTATTTCCACTGATCTTTTCTTTGGCATACTTCTTAAATAAGCTACAGAGAGAGAAATATTAAAAACCTCTATGTTTAGTGTTTCAATCTGTAATGTCTATTTCTATTATTTCTGTCCATTTTTCTTTCTGTATTTTGAGGCTCTATTATTTCATGTAGAAAATGTCAGACTCACTATATGGTATTTCCTTTTTCTCCAGGATCTTTGACCCCGAAGGCCTGGCTATCTTGGTTTTTCTCAGGTATCTTCAAGCGGTTAACACTTTCTAGCTGGTTTACTTCTTTATAGAAAGGCAGCTAACTCTTATGGGCTGAGCGCGTCTCCACCCCTACCTCCCAAATTCATACACTGAAGCCATACACCGCAATGTGACGGTATTTGGGACCTTGCAGAGGTGGTTAGGTTTAGATTAGGTCTTTAGAGTGGGACCCCCCTGATGGATTAGTGACCTTATAAGAAAAGGAAGACAGATCTTTCTCTCCCTCCCCACATGCAAACACCAAGGAAAGGCCACGTGAGCACACGGCAGGAAAGAGGCTGCTGCAAGGCAGGACAGGCTCTCGCCAGGAACAGAATCTGCTGACACCCTGATCTTGGGCTTTCCAGCCTCCAGAACTGTAAGGAAAAAAGGTCTGTTGTTTAAGCCACCTCGTTTGTTGTGTTTTATTATATGTCTGAAGCTAGGGTTTAGACTAGAGCTCAAACACTAGCTTTTCTAAATTATTCACAAAGCCAGCCACCTTGCTAGCCACCTTGCCAGTTCCTTTAACGGGAGGTAAGACAAAGCCTCAGGTAAATTTTTATCATCCAGTTTCCTGGGAGACCAGGCTGTGTGTGGGACTTCACTTGAAGTTGCTTTCTTCCCCTTGCTAATCCGGCTTCTTATACTCCCTCTCTGTCTTCTCCTGGGAACCATCCCCTAATAAACCTTTAGCACCACAATTGTTGGTCCAGGCTGTGCTTTTGGGAGAACTCAACCCAATACATCACCCAACTGCATACTCACTGTTTATTTTCACTGTACCTACATGTGAAACTTTCCTCCTCAACAGAATGAAAAATATTAGATATACACAAAGAAGTGTAACCTATATATTAATGATAATTTTAAATTTTATGAATGTATTTTAACTGACTAAATTTAAGTTCCTGTATCAATTTCAATAGGTTCATATTTATAACTTGAATTCCTATATTTTATGACAGTTGAAGACATTTCCTAAGCCAGGCACATTCTGTGTCTTCTAGTTTGAGAGGACTTAGAAGGACAGTCTGCCTTAAGATTCTCCCCATCTTCTTGAAAAGCCATCAA
Organism: Phocoena phocoena; assembly: GCF_963924675.1. NCBI lineage: Eukaryota > Metazoa > Chordata > Mammalia > Artiodactyla > Phocoenidae > Phocoena > Phocoena phocoena. Next base: position 48,079,857 of record NC_089238.1, on the reverse strand, counting down.
TGTCACTCACTCACATGCTTTGAAAATCTCCATTATTAGAGTGAGTCAAAAGGAAAAGAGATGGTGCCTACAGAATATTATAAATAAAAAGAGTACATTGTCATACAATTTAGAGATCCTCAAATTCAACCCCATACTTTTACAGGAAAGGAAAAAAAGAGAGGAAATGTCTTTTCCCCAAGACCACCCACAATTTAGTATTATAACCTAGGTTTTGTGATTCCAAAACCAGCATTTTTTGTCACTATAAATTACTTAGGATCAGCTACATGGCACATTCACTAGGCTTACATTATCAAACTGATTTAGAGCTGAAGAAAGCATGGTACAGGGCAGACAAGGACAATAAAGGGTAAGACTGAGGGAGTAGCAAGAAGAGATCAGAAGAGAGTAGAACATGTTCTTAAGGAAGAGGGCCCAGAAGCGAGAGCTACATCCAAAGTAAGAGAGAACCAAACATTCAGGAGGACAATCGCCTCTGGCATTAAATCAAATGAACTGATAGAAGAAAAGAAGTGATTCTATATTAATCCCAGAAGTGAGAGCAAACTCTCCTATACTTTAATGAATAGAGTACAAGGGCTTCCCTAGTGGCGCAGTGGTTGAGAGTCCGCCTGCTGATGCAGGGGACACGGGTTCGTGCCCCGGTCCGGGAAGATCCCACATGCCGCGGAGCAGCTGGGCCCGTGAGCCATGGCTGCTGAGCCTGTGCGTCCGGAGCCTGTGCTCCACAACGGGAGAGGCCACAGCAGTGAGAAGCCCGCGTACCGCAAAAAAAAAAAAAAAAGTCTCTTTTTATGGTCTATTGGCCATTTCAGAACTTTGGAAATGTAATGGTCAATTCATTAGAAAGAAACATCTAAGTCGTTGGTGATAGATATGGGCTAATACTTATTTGTAGTTGATTAATACTGGGATTCCAAAATTTTGAGATCCCTGATTTAACTCATTCATTAGAATTATAATGCTGTTAAATCCAATTACTACAAAAAAATTGCTGAGGATCCAAAAACAGTCAGATGATTCTGAACTGTGAGCTTTCTTTGAATATTATCCTTTGTATGGTCAGGGCCCTGACTTGTGTATTTTAGACTTCATTCAAACAGGAAACTTACATTTACTATTGGGCTGTAAAATTTTTTGAGTTGTATACTGAACTGTGAAAGTGCATCTATATTATGGACATTGATTGAGAAAGTTACTTTCACAGTAAATGCACCATTTAAATATGGTGATCTTCATCATATGAAAGGCATAAATCCTGCTGGATTTCATTTGCCTGGCAAGATATACAAATATTTGGAAAGTAAAATGTATTTTCTTTAATAGGAAGGGAAGGAAGACTTCCTTGCTCTTTTGAAAGGAAAATTGATTTTTGTCTATTCTGCTTATTAAATATTTTACCAATTTATTAATTATTGTAACAAATGTCTGCCCTTAATATATAAAATTCTTGTGCAGAGTAATTAAAAACTAAAGATAAATGCTCAAAAAAAAATTCTTTGACCCTGCTTTGCTCTATAATTAATCAAGAATAAAAAGACTCTCTTACCAGAGTTATGAGGATGCCTGAATTTTGAGATTACCTTTGTATAAATAAAGTATATATTTGGCCTGTGAGGTTTGCTAAAGTGGGGTTAATTGGCAGGACACACTCTGAAACTGTTTAACGTTCTCTTGGGACTGTGCTTTTGTAATTCTTGTGGTTACACCACAGTGCCGTGATCATTTTCAATAAAGCCAAAACCACTTCAGTATTATCCCTATTCTTCCAAAAGAAAGCTAGAGAATTAAAGCATAGAGATTAAGTATTTCTTCCGTCTTTAAAAAAGTAAGAGACAAATGTAAAATAGATAGCTAGTGGGAAGTAGCCGCATAACACAGGGAGATCAGCTTGATGCTTTGTGACCACCTAGAGGGGTGGGATACGGAGGGTGGGAGGGAGACGCAAGAGGGAGGAGATATGGGGATATATGTAAACATATAGCTGATTCACTTTGTTATACAGCAGAAACTAACACAACGTTGTAAAGCAATTATACTCCAATAAAGATGTTAAAAAATAAATTTAAAAAAATTACTTCCTACTTAAATAAATGAATTTAAAAACGTCTTCCTAAAAATAAATTAATTAAAAAAAAAAGTAAGGTTGTAATGATTTAAACCCAGGAATGGTGAATTGATCCAGATAAGTCTAACACCAAAGTGTTCACTCTTCACCTAAAATGTCATGATCCACTGGCGGGAGTACAAAGGAGAGAAGCAGAGCAGGTTAACTAAGGTTCAAGTGTGCTGGAGAAGCTTGCATCCTGTGACTACAGGGGTCACTCCCAGGTATCTGACTATTCAGGAATTTTTGTCAGGTCTAAGCGCTCTCATCCTAACATTAAGAACTGTACATCTCCTAATCTCAGAGATCAATTAGGGCAAGACAGAAGAATAGGGCAAAGCTAATACCAAGTCGGGTACTTACAGCCTGACTCAGCATGGAGGTGTGGGACGCTTGCAATTCAGGTAGTTATTCAGGCCGAGAGCTTACTCAGGCACATCGCATCCTGGATGTGATGGGAAGCAGCTGATATGGAAGCAAATAAACTGTTGGCATCTTTTGTTCTCTAGCCAACTCTATAAAAACAGGGGCTCACCAATGCAGTCAATTCTCCACACTCAGTTCGTGAGGCTCACCTGCCCCATTTCTGGTCCTGGGGACCATCAGGTACATTTCAGACCTACACCCACCATGCCAATGAGGCTCTCCTTTTCTGAGGCCTGAGTTTTTTCAGTCCTGTGCAAAATTCATCTCTTATTCTTTTCCTTATAAAGTACTGGTTATCAAATATATTAATTTTATCATTTTAAATGTGATAATTATAAACGATTATATGCAATATGTTTAATGGCAAGAAACATTTACCTCATCTATCCTCTTAAGCACTGACATGCACCATGAATACCTTTGGGATTTATCTCTGGGATTTTAATTTAAGCATAATAGTTACATGCAAAGAAGCACAATGATTTAGGGCAGTAAAAATTGCCAAATAGGACTTCCCTGGTGGCCCAGTGGTTAAGAATCTGCCTGCCAATGCAGGGTACATGGGTTCAAGCCCTGGTCGGGGAAGATCCCACATGCCATGGAGCAACAAAGCCTGTGCGCCATAACTACTGAGCCTGTGCTCTAGAGCCCGCAAACCACAACTACTGAGCCCGTTTGCCACAACTACCAAGTCCACATGCCGCAACTACTGAAGCCCGCACGCCTAGAGCCGGTGCTCCACAACAAGAGAAGCCACCGCAGTGAGAAGCCCGCGCAGTGCTCACCACAACTAGAGGAAAGCCCACGCGCAGCAACAAAGACCCAACAAGCCAAAAAAAGAGAAAAACAATCGCCAAATAATTCTGTATAGAATGTTATAATTTTCCTCACTAGAAGTACATCCAGAATGAGAGTTCTCCCTGTCAAGTAACTAAATATGCTGATTTCTCTACAGATAGATGCTTGATTTTAACAGCAAACCCTATAGGCATGAGGAAAGCATTGCTTTATAAGCATTTAGAGTAGAAGGGCTTAGCTGTGGATAAATAAAACAGACAATGGGAAAATATAGACATATATTCCACTTTTTAGCAAAAGAGGAAATATTTTGATCTTACAGAATAGAGGAGAGAAAACTCACAGTATTGGTCACTTATGGAAGCAACCTGCTATTTAATTAAACATATGTACATATATATGTTTACATTCACACATACAAATATTTTGTTTTTGCTGTGTACCACCGTTTTATTTACTGCATTATACAAGCACATCAGTTTGCAATAACCCATTTCCAAGGTTTCCCAAGTACCTGAAAATAAAAAAAATCCATTTGGATTATAATGCAACTTCAGGAACAGTTCTACATATATGGCTTCTTATATTCTGCCCTAAGAACACACTTGGACCATCAAATGGCACACTAGAACCTGTCTGAACTGTACACTGATAACGGCAACGATTTAAGATGCTGAATGTAATTCAAAGTACACTGAAACTGCAAAACTGGGACTAATATACAAGGGCAGAGAGATTTAATTCCATTACAAAGCCGGTATTAGTAGCAATTGGTCTTTGTTTGTTTGTGTGGTTTACAGTTAATTTTGGGTCACACGTCTCCGAGCTATGAAATCTGTCAGGTTCAAATTGAGATGCATCTTCCCAGTGCAAAAAAAGTACAAAAGAAGTCACTTACCCAGTGGCACTTGTACTAGCTTCCCAGGGCTGCTATAACAAAGTGTCACTAACTGCACAGCTTAATAGCATTTACTCTCTCACAGTTTTGGAGGTTAGAAGTCCAAAACTGAGGTGTCAGCAAGGCCATGCTCCCTTTGCGGGCTTCAGAGAAAAACTCTCCCCCTGGTGCTTGCTGGCAATGTTTGACATTTCTTGGTTTGTAGCTACATCATTTCAATTTCTGCTTCCATCTTCTCATGGACTTCTTCCCTCTGTCTCCTCTGTCTCTGTGTCTCTGTGTACCTCTTTCCCCTTAGAAGGACACCAGTCACTGGATTTAGGGCCCAGCCTAATCCATTATTACCTCATCCTGATTATACCTGCATAGACCCTAGATCTAAACAAGGTCACCTTCTCAGGTACTAGGTGTTAAGAATTGAATATATTGTTTAGGGGGACACAATTCAACTCACAGAAATCTACCCCTTGCTCCCCCCAAAATTCATGTCATCATCATGCAAAATACATTCACCCCATCCCAACATCCCCAAAAGTTTTAACCCATTCTAGCATCAACTCTAAGTCCAAAATCTCATCTAAATACAATCAACACAAGAAATCCTAAATCTTATCTTCCAAACCATCTGAATTAGACATAAGTGAGACTCTGGGTATGGTACATCCTGAGGAAAACCTCCATCTGTGGACTGTGAAACTAGAAAACAAATTATCTGCTTTCAAAATACAATAATGGGACAGTCATAGGATAGACATTCCCATTCCCAAAGGGAGAAACTGAAAGGAATAAAGGGGTTATGGGTCCAAAGCAAGTCTGAAACCCAGCAGAGCAAATTCCAGTAAGTCTCAAGGCCCGAGTATAATCCTCTGTGGCTTGATGCTCTGCCCCCTGGTCCTGCAGAGGCCCCACTGGCCCCAGACTCAGGACCCATGGAGACCTTGCTGGCCTAGCTTCCGTCTCTTTCAGTCTAGGCAAGTAGTGTTTCTGCTAGGATAAAATTCTCAAAAACTGCCTCCTATGCAATTGACAGAAGTGTGTCCTCCACAGATCTTTCTGGATAACCCCAGCTGTATTCCAGGGTTCAGGTAAGATGATGGACTGCATTCATGAGTCACACTCCTAATCTCTTTAGCAAAATGAGCCCACATCTTTGATGTTCTCTCTAGAGCATTTTTTGCAGTATAGATAGGCTGAGAGATTTCCAACTCATCAAATTCTGGTTCCTTTTTCGCTTAACAGCTCCTTCCTCCATTTATTCCTTTCCTCCGGTGTTTTACTATAAGCTGCAAGGAGAAACCAGGGCACATCTTCCATATGTTGCTTGGAAACATTCTGAGGTAAATATCAAGCTCATCACTTACAAATTCTCCTTTCCACCCAACACTAGAACACAACTCATTCCACTTTCCCACCACTTTATTACCAGGATTGCCTTCCCTCCAGTGTCTCATAATATGACCCTCTTTTCTCTTGGAGAGCTCTCCAGAAGCACTTTATCCTCCACATTTCCACCAACAGCAGTCTCTTCAAGGCAATCTAGGATTTTTCTATCACACACCTGAAAATTCTTCCAACCTCTGCCCATTACCCAATTGCAAAGCCACTTCCATATTTTTAAATATTTGTTTCAGTAGCACTAAACTTATAGTTCCAAAATATATATTAGTTTCCTATGGTGGCTGTAACGAAGTATCCCAAACTGGCTTAAAGTAACAGAAATTTATTCCCTCACTGTTCTGGAGACCCAAAGTCCAAAATCAAGGTGTCACAGTCACGCATCCTCTAAAAGATCCTTCTTCCCAGCTTCTGGTGGTTACTGGCAAACCTTGGAATTCCTTGGCTTGTAGCTGCATTACTTGAATTTCTGCTTCTGTCTTCACCTGGCCTTCTTGTCTCTGTCTTCTCTGTTCCTGTGTCTCCAAATCTCATTCTCCTTATAAAGCCTTATCTGGAGCCCACCTTAATCCAATATGACCTTATCTTAACTTGATCACATCTGCAAAGACTCTAGGGCTAAATAAGGTCACATTCCTAGGTATCAGGGTTAAGATGTGAATGTATCCTTTTGAAGGACACATTTCAACCCACAATGGAATTAAGTGACAAAATTAAATTAATATACCTCAAAAAAAGTAAATTTTCTTCTTCCCTACTGGTAGAAATGGACATTTAGCTGTAGTCTTTTTCTGATTTCCTTTCCCCATTACAGGGCCTAGTCATTATCACAGTGTTACCCAGGGCACTTCTTATCTCATAGATGGAAAGCAGTGGGTTGTTGAGCTTGATTCCTCATTTCTTGCTTTTCTGTTCTTTGGCTCTACGTTTTCCAGATTCCATAGCAAAAAGGTAACCCTATCTGTGTTTCTAGGATACTAGGATCTTTATTTGCTGATTCAGTTTATTTATACGTGACCTGCTGCCTTAGCTGAACACCCTTCCATAGCCTGATTTAAATAACACAAGGAATGTCAGCATACTAGTATAATATACAGCCTTTAATAAATCATTCAAAATCTGATATTCTCTTGTGAACACTTCATGTAATTAATAGGTAAAAAAAGAAAAACTAAATAAAAAAGAAAAATGTAATCAAGCAGGTTGACAACCAGCAAAAGATAATTAAAACGATCCTGTTGTGTTTCTCCATTTCATCAACATGCAAATGAGATTCATGAAGTTTAGTATTGTGTTTCACCAAGAGCCATAGAAATGAATTAAGAATGAAAATGAAAAAAAAAAAAAGAATGAAAATGAGTCCTACTGATAGAGACTCCTGATGAGTATATAAATTAATGAAAAATATGATTTGATCAAATCAATAACAATTATATATATACATATATAGAGAGAGATTTATTGAACCTCAACAAATGAAAATAAAGATAAATAGTTATATTAAATTTTGTATCTCTTTTGATGGGCCAAATCCTATGAAACCTTATTATAACTCAAATGGAGTGGTGGTAAATGCTAAACTCTGCTTTACTTTAAAAAGAACTATAAGATAGAAACTTCATTCTAAGGTCAGTGTTGTGATGACAGCATTCCTATGGAAAGGACCATTGGTTCAGGATCTGGACTGACCCCCACAGGGCTAGGAAATCCCACTTGCCTGTGGTAAGGGATTCAGAATTGAAAATAGGAAGAGATAGTCCAATGTGACAATAACTTTCACTATAAGGCAAATAAATGTAACAGACAAGAATTATCTACACAAATATATTCAAAGCCCACAAAATTCTCCATTTGATACAAGGATCTCAGTTATTACTCTCCAATGATATTCTCACACTAAGAAACACAAAGTTATGGCAATTATATCTAATTTAAAAAAAAGAAACACACATAGAGGACTGTATCAAATAATATCAGATAAAAATTTTTAAATAAACCCATGCTACAGAGTTAGATATTTATAACATGGACCATATGGCAACACACACATACACACACACACACACACAATCTATTTGTTATGTCCAATGTTCAATGTACTCAAACATTAAACAACAGCACAAAGGATAAGATCAAGGAGTAAAATTAGAAGAAGTAGCTGCAGCATGTGAGAAGGGAATAATAAATGAGTGAATCACGGTTTTAATAATATATGATGTCAGTGTCATTTTTTATGGTTGTTAAAAATATTTTCTTTGTTAGTATTGCCAATCCTCTTTCCATAGAATGCATGAGCAGATGGGTTTTGCCTTAGCATATTATAGAAAGGGATAATAACGATACCTTGTCTTTAAGTGCAGAGAGTTTTGAAATTCTCTTATATCTATAGCAAGTTGCCATTTAATTATCTGCACTTTTCTTTAAACATACTCAAGCAATCAAACACAACCTACCTAAGAGATAGTCAACAATACGAACTGAGTATTCCTAAAGGAGCACGAAAGCTTATTAACTTCCCATTCCTCAACAGGAGAGAAAGTCATGTCATTCATTTCGAGAATTAACTAAACTTAGGGATGATTACTGTTAAATAACTAGCAACTTTTAAAATCGCTTCTTGCAAACTTCCTTGCTTATCTTGAAATAGAGGGCCAATTAAATTTTCATGGCTACTGTATACATACTGATTGTATATTGTTGTAGAAAAGTATATTTTAGGATCAGGATGGCAGAGTAGGAAGACCCTGAACTCACCTCCTCCCACACACACACCACAATAACAACTACTTAGAAAATAACTGTCAGGGCTTCCCTGGTGGTGCAGTGGTTAAGAATCGCCTGCCAATGCAGGAGACATGGGTTCGAGCCTGGACCCGGGAAGATCCCACATGCCACGGAGCAACTAAGCCCGTGCGCCACAACTACTGAGCCTGCGCTCTAGAGCCCGCGAGCCACAACTACTGAAGCCTGTGTGCCTAGAGCCCGTGCTCTGCAACAAGAGAAGCCACCGCAATGAGAAGCCTGTGCACCAAAACGAAGAATAGCCCCCACTTGCCGCAACTAGAGAAAGACCTCATGCAGCAATGAAGACCCAATGCAGCTAAAAATAAATAAATTTATTAAAGAAAAGAAAGTAACTATTTATGAGAACAACATGAAGATAAGAAAAGATTTTCCACAACTAAAATATAAAGAAAAAGCCACAACAAGACAGGTAGAAGGGACAGAGATGGAGTCTAGTCAGTAACCCCAGCACAGGATCAGTGACCCACAAACATGAGGGAAATCATAGCAACAGAGGTCCTCCGTGAGGGGCATGGTGTTCAAGCCACACATAGGGCTCCCAGCCCAGGGATCCTGCACAGGGAAAAAGAGGTCCCAGAAGTCAACCTTTGAAAACCAGCAGGGCGTATGTTTGGAAGAGCCAGAGGGCATTGGAAAACAGAGACTCCACTCTTAAAGGGTGTGCAGAAAATCTCACATACTCCAAGTCCCAGTGTAGAGGCAGTAGTTTGAAAGGCACCTGAGTCAGACTCACTTAATGCCCGTGGAGAGCTTCCCAGAGAGACAGGAGGCAGCTGAGACTCCCCTGGGTAATGAGACACTGGTGGTGGCCATTTTTGGAATCTCCTTCTACTGAGCTGACACCAGCACTTGCAAGTGTCATTCTGGAATCCTCTCTCTAGCCTATTAGTGCCAGGAGCCGACAACACTCACCAGTGGGCCCACAACAGCCATGCACCACCAGGTCACATAGCCAGCCAGGTTGGGGGTTAGCCCCACCTGCCAGCCCGCCCACCTGCCATAACAAAAGGGCACATGCAGCCCACACAGGAGACACCCCTGGAGCATCTAGGTCTGATGGTCAGAGGGGAGTGTGCTGCTGGCCCAGAGGACATCTCCTATGGAAGACCACTTCAAAAAGACTGGGAGATGTAATGGAACTACCTAATACATAGAAATAAACACAGAGAATTAGGGTAAATGAAGAGACAAAGAAATCTGTTCCAAATGAAAGAATAAGACAAAACCTCAGGAAAAGAACTAAATGAAACAGAGATAAGTAATCTACCCAATAAAGAATTCAAGATAATGATCATAAAGATGTTCACCAATCTTGGGAGAATGGATGAACAGAGTGAGAACTTCAACAAAGAGTTAGAAAATTTAAGAAGAAATAAGAGCTGGAGAATAAAACAACTGACGTAAAAAACACACTAGAGGATATCAATGGTAGATTAAACAATACAGAATAATGGATCAGTTATCTGGAAGACAGAGTAGTGGAAATCAACCAAACTGAACAGGAAAAAAAAAGTTTTTAATAAAGGTAATTAAGGGACCTCTGAGACAACATCAAGCATAGGAACATTCACATTATAGGGTCCCAGAGGAAGAAAAGGGAGAAAAAGGACCAGAGAATTTTTGGAAGAAATAACACCCAGAAACTTCCCTAACCTGGGAAAGAAAACAGACATCCAGGTCCAGGAAGCACAGAGTCCCAAACAAGATGAACCCAAAGAGGTCCACACCAAGACACATTATAACTAAAATGGGAAAATTAAAGATTAAAGTGAGAATCTTAAAAGTAGCAAGAGAAGAGCAACTAGAAGGGAACTCCCATAAGACTATCAGCTGACTTTTCAGCAGAAACTTTGCAGGTCAGAAGGGAGTGCATGACATATTCAACGTAATGAAAGGAAAAAAACCTACAACCAAGGGACTTCCTTGGCGGTCCAGAGGTTAAGACTTTGCCTTCCAATGCATGGGGTGTGGGTTCGATCCCTGATTGGGGAGCTAAGATCCCATGTGCCTCACAGCCAAAAAACCAAAACATAAAACAGAAGCAATATTGTAACAAATTCAATAAAGACTTTAAAAATGGTCCACATCAAAAAATCTTAAAACAAAACAAAAACCCTACAACCAAGAATACTCTACCCAGCAAGGTTATCATTCAAGTTTGAAGGACAGGTAGAGTTTGGCAGAGACGCAAAAGCTAAGAGTTCAGCACCACTACACTGGCCTTATAAGAAATGTTAAAGGGACTTCTAAGAAGAAACGAAAAAGCCACAACTAGAAATAAGAAAATTACAAAAGGAAAAAATCTCACTGGTAAAGATAAACATATAGTAAAGGTAGTGGATCAACCACTTATAAAGCTAGTAGGAAAGTTACAAGACAAAAGTAGTAAAATCATCTGTATCTACAATAAGTATTTAAGGGATACACAAAATAAAAAGATACAAAACATGATGTCAAAAACATAAAATGTGGTGGAGGGACTAAAAACATAGAGTTATTAGAATGTGTTCGAGCTTAAGAGATCATCAAATTAAAATAGATACCTATATATAATAAATAATTATATATGAACCTCATAGAACCACAAACCAAAAACCTATAACACATACACACAAAAAAAGAGAAAAAAAATCCAAATATAACATTAAAGACAATCATCATATCAGAAGGGAAGAGAACAAGAAAAGAAGAAAGAAAAGAGAAGAACTACAAATATAACCAGAAAACAATTAACAAAATGGCAATAAGTACATTCCTATCAATAATTACTTTAAATGTAAATGGACTAAATGCTCCAGTCAAAAGACATACAGTAGCTGAATAGATTAAAAAAAAAAAAAGACCCATATATATGCTGCCTACAAAAGACTCCTTGCAAACCTAAAGACACTCACAGATTAAAAGTGAGGTGATGGAAAAAGAAATTCCATGCAAATGGAAATAGAAAGCTGAGTTAGCAGTAATTATATCAGACAAAACAGACTAAAACAAAGATTGTGGGCTTCCCTGGTGGCGCAGTGGTTGAGAGTCTGCCTGCCGATGCAGGGGACACGGGTTCGTGCCCCAGTCTGGGAGGATCCCACATGCCACGGAGCGGCTAGGCCCATGAGCCATGGCCGCTGAGCCTGCGTGTCCGGAGCCTGTGCTCCGCAACAGGAGAGGCCACAACAGTGAGAGGCCCGTGTACCACAAAAAAAAAAAGATTGTAATGAGACACAAAGAAGGACATTACAAAATGCTAAAGGGATCAACCCAACAAAGACATAACACTTGTAAATATATATGTACCCAACATAGGAGCACATCCATATATAAAGCAAATATTAACAAGCATAAAGGGAGATATTGACAGTAATACAATAACAGTAAAGGACTTTAACACTCCACTTACGTCAATGGACTGATCATCCAAATGGAAACACTGACCTTAAATGACACATTAGACCAGATGGATTGATATATACAGCACATCTCATCCCAAAATAACAGAATATACATTATCTTCAAGTGCACATGGAACATTCTCCAAGACAGATCACAAGCTAGGCCACAAGAAAAAGTCTCAGTAAATTTAAGAAAACTGACACCATATCAAGCATCTTTTCTGACCATATGAGTATGAGACTAGAAATTAACTACAAGAAAAAAACTAGAAAAAACATAAACACTGGAGTGTAAACAGTATGCTACCAAACCACCAATGGGTCATTGAAGAAATCAAAGAGGAAATTTAAAAATACCCTGAGAAAAATGAAAATGGAAATCCATGGCAATACAGGCCTACCTCAGTAAACAAGAAAAATGTCAAATAGACAACCTGAACTTACACATAAAGGAAGTAGAAAAAGAAGAAAAGAGCCCAAAGTTAGCAGAAGGAAATAATAAAGAGCAGAGCAGTAATTAAAACAAACAAAAAAAGAAACCAAGAAAAAAAAAGACCAATGAAAAAAAGAACTGAGTTTTTTGACAAGATAAACAAAATTGATAAACCTCTAGCTAGACTCACCAAGAAAAAAAGAAGAACCAAACAAATAAAATCAGAAACGAAAGAGGGAAAGTTACAACCAACACCACAGAAATACACAGGATCGTAAGAGATCACCACAAATAATTATACAACAAAAAATTGTATAGCATAGAAAAAAATGGATAAATTTCTAGAAACATACCATCTTTAAGAATGAATCAGGAAGAAACAGAAAATCTGAACAGACCAATTACTAGTAATGAAATTGAATCAGTAATCAAAAAACTCCCAACAAACAAAAGTCCAGGACTAGACAGCTTCACAGGTGAATTCCACCAAACATTTAAAGAAGAGTTAACATCTATCATTCTCAAACTATTCCAAAAAATTGAAGAGGAAGGAATACTTCGAAACTCAGTCTAAAAGGCCAGCATCGCCATGATACCAAAACTAGACAAGGACACCACACACACACAGACAAAATTACGAGCCAATATCACTGATGAACATGGATGCAAAAATCAAAATATACAATGCATTAAAAAGGATCATATGCCATGATCAAGTGGGATTTATCCTAAGGATGCAAAAATGGCTCAATACCTGCAAATCAATTGATGTGATAAACCATGTTATATGGTCAATTAATGTACAACAAGGAAGGCAAGAATATACAATGGGGAAAAGACAGCCTCTGCAATAAATGGTGTTGGAAAAATCAGACTACATGCAAAAGAATCAAACTGGACTACTTTCTCACACCATATACAAAAATAAACTCAAAATGGATTAAATACTTCAATGTAAGATCTGAAACCATAAAACTTCTAGAACAAAACATAGGCAGTATGCCCTTTGATATTGGTCTTAGCAATATATTTTTGGATCCCTCTCCTCAAGCAAGAGAAGCAAAACCAAAAATAAACAAATGAGACCTAATCAAACTAAAAAGCTTCTGCACAGTGAAGAAAACCATCAACAAAACAAACAGGTAGCCTACTGAATGGGAGAAGATATCTGCAAGTGACATATTCGAACAGGGTTTAATATCCAAAATATACAAAGAACTCATACAGCTCAATATCATAAAAACAACCAATTCAGTTTAAAAATTGGCAGAGGACCTGAATAGACATTTTTTCAAATAATACATAGAAATGGCCATGATACACCTGAAAACAGGCTCAACACCACTCATCACCAGGGAAATGCAAATCAAAACCACAGTGAGATGTATCTCACACCTGTCAGAATGGCTATCATCCAAAAGGCAAGAAATAACAACTGTCTGCAAGGATGTAGAGAAAGAGGAACCCTGGTGCACTGCTGGTGGGATTAACTGGTGCAGCTGCTATGGAAAACAGTATGGAGGTTACTCAAAAAATTAAAAACAGAAATACTATAAGGTCCAGCAATTTCACTTCTGGGTATTTACCCCAAGAAAATAAAAACACTAATTCAAAAAGATATATGCACTCCTATGTTCATTGCAGCATTATTTACAATAGCCAGGGTATGGAAGCAACTTAAGTGTCCTCTGTAGATAAATGGATGAAGAAGATGTGGTATATACATATACAGTGGAATGTTTATTTTTCATTAAAAAAATAAAATCTTGCCATTTGCGACAACTTAGATGGATCTAGAGGGTATTATGCTAAGTGAAATAAGTCAGAGAAAGACAAACCCGTATGATTGCACTTATATCTGGAATCTAAAAAACAAACAAAACAGAATGAAATTAGATACACAGAACTAACAACAAAGATACAGAGAACAAAGAGGTGGTTATCAGAGGAGGAGGGTTGAGCGGATGAGTAAAATAGGTGAAGGGAATTAGGAGGTACAAACCTCTAGTTATGATGTAATATACAGCATAAGGAATATGGTTAATAATACCGTAATATCTTTATATGGTTACTAGACATAACATGGTGATCACTTCACAGTGTATTTAAATGTCAAACCAATATATTGTACACCTAAAACTAAAATTATATAGTATATCAACTATATTTCAATTAAAAAATAAAAAAATTCTAAAGAAAATTTATTTTATAAGATACATTTAAAAAATCGCTAGATTTAGGGAATTCAATTATTTGGGCACTAAAATGATGATACAAGATCTCGGAACAGGTGCAAGCCTTTGCCATTCTAGAGCCAATCCTAACTGTCATGAACATCCCATCAGTTTCTGCCATTTGCTTATTAAGAAATTTATTACCTTTTACAATATATCACTTACAATGATTTTACTAAAAGAGAATGGAAGATGAATGAGATTCGTCATGAACCAATCAGAGCAGAAAAAGCAGACTTACCATCTCTTCGATTTAGCCTTGCAAATCCAGGACCATAGCTGCTAGACAGTTCGGATGAACTGCTGAATGATGCCTGAGACAAGGCAGACACCAGAGGGTCATCACAATCGTCTGCCAAAAGGAAAAATTCCACATTCAGGTTAGTAATGTGCTGACAGCTTACTTGGATTCAACAGATAAAACAATAAACAAAACAAAACAAAACAATAAATCTAGGATCTCTAACAATAGGCCCACTGCTTATATATAGTGTAAGTTCAATAAGAGAAAAAGAATTTAAAGACAAGAGCATATGGAAATGAAGAAGGAAAACTTCGTAGAAATTACAAAACAGTATCTTGAGATAGAAACGGTTTACTTAAACAAGAAACAAAAATACCTAATCGGTATTCCTAATTTACATAAATAAATGTATACTAGGAAAGAATTATAAACTTAACTAGATTAAAACTAAGAACTTAGGGTTGCCAAAAGACATGTGATGTAAAGAGAAACATCACAACATAGAGAAAGTACTCCCCAAACAGTTTACAAATAGTATTGTAAATTAAGGGAAAAAAAAAAAAAAAGGAGAAACAAAAACTCCTTTTAAATCAGTTAGAAAACACCCTAGAAAAAATGACATAAGGCTAGACCAGAGAGTTCACAGCACAGAACCGCTATTAAATGATGATCAAACTCAAAGTGTAAATTAACACTACAATTAGATACTATTTTACAAACAGCAGACCAGCAAGATTTAATAAGTCTGACAACACCAGATGGTCCAGATAATGTGGGCCAAGAGAAACTCCAACATCCTGCTAGTGGGAGTGTAAAGGCGAGCACCTACTTTTAAAAAACCATTTGTCATCAGCTTGCATATTTGACCTTCTGCACCCCATGGTCCATTGATATGTATTTCCTCCTGGGCAGAGCCTCCCTATGATGAACTGCTGGTCTCAAGAAGCTTTGCCTTCTAGGTGTTATACAAATACTAGTGTTTATTGTGTGCCATAAGAAAAAAAGTTGAGAAGCATTAACCTAGAGCAACCCTTGTATTTGTGCACAGGGAGATGTGTGCGATTTCTAGCAACAATGCTCATGATAGCAAAAATTGATTAACAATCCGAACATTTACTGATGAAAGAAGAGATCAATAAATCATAGTACTTTTCACAATGAAATAACATACAGCAGGAAAAAGAACTACACCAACATACACCAAAAAATCAATAAAATAAAATAACAAGGTTGGATCTTAGAAATAAAATATTTAATGAAAAAAGTTATAGAAGACCATATAATATATGTTGATAGTTTTGAGAATCTTAAAAACAAGCAAAGCTAAGTAATACATTATTTAGGGACACGTGACTAGGAAAGAAAACTATTTAAAAAATCAAACAGGGTTTCCCTGGTGGCGCAGTGGTTGAGAGTCCGCCTGCCGATGCAGGGGACACGGGTTTGTGCCCCCGGTCCAGGAAGATCCCACATGCCGTGGAGCGGCTGGGCCCTTGGGCCATGGCCGCTGAGCCTGCGCGTCCGCAGCCTGTGCTTCGCAACGGGAGAGGCCACAACAGTAAGAGGCCCACATACCACACAAAAAAACCCAAAACAAAACAAAGAAATGAAAAGCTTAGAATTCAGGATAGTGGTTACTTCTAAAGGAAGGCAGTGTGTGTGTGCGTGTGTGTGTGTATACATACACATACCTGTATGTGTATGTGAATAGGTATGTAAGGATATATATGAAAGTATATACATGTCTTATCTATCCTATTATGTATATCACATATCCAATCAAAAGTAAGGCACAAAGAGCGAGGAAAAGTATAAGAACAGTCTCATGTTGACCATGATGTCTATACACGCTTATTTTATTCAGCTAATTCTTCATTTCATGCAATCTTCAGATTCTCACTTTATACAATTATTAAGTTGTTGCCATTTTTGCTCTAATCAGAAAATATTTCTCTTATATTTAGGATTTAACATACGTTGGTAATTAAAAATCATGCAGGATTATTGTCCCATTTTTAAATTAACAATAAACATTTTAAATAAATCCAGGAATTATCTAGATTCATCTGAAATTTTATGAAGCCTATGCTTCTTGAACATAGGTTTTTATAAAATAGTCACTATCAGTTTTACTGCTTAAATATTCAAACTACAATATTTTTCTGCAGTCCTGCCATTTGAAATATGTACTTTTTCTTAAAGTTAAAGGTTTAAATTATAAGTGGTAAGTAAAAATTTACCAACTTAACATTTGATTGCCTTTCAAAAGAATTTGCTAAAGGTAGCGTTTTATTTTTTAAGATTGTCTCATTTTCATTTAAAGTCCCCTTTTTCTTCTTTCACACCTTAAACTCTTCAGCTCAGCGATCCTCAAACTTTCTGGCACCAGGGACCAGTTTCATGGTAGACAATTTTCCCACAATTGTGGGGGGATGGTTTCAGGTTGATTCAAGCGCATCACATTTACTGTGCACTTCATTTCTATTATTATTACATTTAATATATAATGAAATAATTATACAGCTCACCATAATGCTGACAGGAGGTGGAGCTCAGGCGGTAATGCAAGCGATGGGGAGCCGCTGTAAGTACAGATGCAGCTATGCTTGTTTGCCTGCAGCTCACCTCCTGCTGTGCAGCCTGGTTCCTAACAGACCACAGACTGCTACCAGCCTGTGGCGTGGGGGTTGGGGACCCCTGCTTTAGCTAGCTCTTAAAAAAGACTTGATAACTGGCCCACAGTTCCTGCATGTCTATTGACTGGCTTAAGTACTGACACTCAATCTAGTTGTAATTCAAGTGTTAAGAAGTGTAGACATAAAAAGACATAACAATCCATGAAGTGTTGAAGGAAATTCTGATTACACCCAATCACAAGCCACAACTAAAATGCTTTAGTATGCTGTGGAAGCTATGATGTGTGTGTTAGTGTGAGCAAATGAGCACATTATCTATATTGGGGGGGGTGCATTTGTGGGTGTGTGTCTACCAAAACTATAATCATTTTTGAATCATTATGAGTATTCAGGTATAAGTGTGACCCAACAAGGCTGTCTAACTGCAACTCATAATCAATTATGCAGATTCAAATCAACGTTTCCGATGTAAAATGCCTCTTTAGTGCAATCACTCTAGAGGGCGTATATTTATTGCACATTTGTTTTTGCCACTATAAATTGAGACTCAATACTGTTTTATTTTTAGCTTAAAAAGAATGGGATTAATCTAAGAGAAGGGGTGCTTATTCCACTTGTGAGAAGAGGGACACGTGATACGGGAAAGAGGTCGGCAGGGGACACGGGTTGGGGGAGGACAGATGGGGGCTTCTGGTGTTTGGTAAAGTTCTAGCTGTAGGTCTGAGTGGTGGTTACATGTCCCCCCAATCTGTGGTATGTTTACTTAGCAGCAGAATATTCTAAAGTTATTCTTACAAAGAACTAATAATAGTGAACACATTCAGTGAGCACTCTCTGCTAAGAACTTACAGCCATTCAACACGTAGTTACCAACCTTTACCACTCCTCTTTGAGGTACTGATATTATTTTACAGATGAGGTAAAATTGAGTCACAGAGTTTGGTTAATTTGCTCATCTCATTGTGATGGGACCATGATGTTTATAAAGTGAGTTGGGGTCCAGAATCTAGTAAGTAAGAACACCAGGACTATAATCACTATTTCTTTAGGTTTGGAGTACAGGAATTTCATCAGACACCATAATGACATGAACAAAATACCTCTCAAGAAAAAATACCTCTCAAGAAGGTAGGTACACACTCCAATTCCAGGTTTGCCAAGCTATTTGTTTATTACCAAGTTGATCTGCAATAGTCTTAACACCAGGGGAGGGGGATCTCAGCAATAATGAGTCTGGAGCGAGTAAAACGGATATTTCCCTCTAGACATTAATGAAATTGTATTCTGGATTAAGAATCAGTCTCCTGGGACTTCCCTGGTGGTGCAGTGGTTAAGAATCTGCCTGCCAATGCAGGGGACACGGGTTCGAGCCCTGATCTGGGAAGATCCCACATGCCACGGAGCAATTAAGCCCGTGAGCCACAACTACTGAAGCCCACGTGCCTAGAGCCCGTGCTCCCAAGGAGAGAAGCCACCGTAATGAGAAGCCCGTGCACTGTAATGAAGAGTAGAGACCCCCTCCCCCACTCACCACAACTAGAGAAAGCCCATGCGCAGCAACAAAGACTCAGTGCAGCCAACAACTGATTAATTAATTAAAAAAAAAAACAAAGAATCAGTCTCCTGTGAATTTCATTCCAGAAAACCAGTTTTCTCTGACTGTACCAGTTAAAGCAGTAAAATGCAGCTTCTGGTCTTGCAAAGCTGAGAACCATAAGCGGGGCTGATTTCCCTCCCCCTCCCAGGGAACACTTAGCAATATCTGGAGACACTTTGGTCATCACAACTTGGGGGTACTACTGGAATCTAGTGGGTGGAGGCCAGGGATGCTGCTAAACACCTTACAGTGCCCAGGGTGGCACCCCACAACCAAAAATTATCCAGGCCCAAATGTCAACAGTGCAGCCATTGAGAAACCCTACCCTACACTCTAGTAAAAGCAGCCCAATGAACTAGTTTTCTCCTGGACTAATCCCCCAGCTAGACGCTCAACTTCCTCTCAAATTTCAGTGATTGTTAGTTCTACTTTACCACTATTCAGAGTGTATAAATATACAGGCATTTAAGGAAGGAGCTTTTCAAAGCTGAAATAATATATTATTTCAGCTCAAAACATAATTGTATTTTTTAATTAAGTACTATATCAGACCATCATACTATCCTGGTCCCTTCACCAAGGGACCAGTATATATGTACATATATACTATGTTATACGTATATAGTACACATATACTATATGTATATACTATACATATATTTATATAATAGTATAATGTATTATATACATACTATATGTATATATACAATATTTGTACTTATATATGTATAATGTGTATAATCATATATATGTATAATATATGTATAACACAGTATAGTTATACAATATACAGTTATACTATACTGTGTTATACATATATTACATATACAATTATACATATAAATATGTAATCATATACACAATTATAATACACATTAATTATATATACAATTATACTACATATGTGTACAGGCATGTGCATGTGTTATAACATACCTATATTACAACATACATATGTATAATGTATACGTGTGTATGGGTGTGTGTGTGTGTGTATATATATATATATATATATATATATACAAGCTGACCCTTGTATAAATGCTAAGTTGGCCATCATAAGTTTAAGTGATGGCATATACTTACATGGTAACCTTATATAAATATGTCTGAACATATTTCTATATACATACTATATGCATAAAATGCATTAATAACAATACATATGATTTTATACATACATATAATATAAATATATTTCACATAATATGAATAATACATATAATACGAATATTTTTTTTTTTTTGGCCACATGGGGCTAGTTTATCGCAGTTAAATACCTCTCTCTATATATATTATTTTTGTTTTTTGGTCTATTTTTCCATAAAGAAAATTAGAACACACTCACACACCCAAAGGGGAGGAGAGTCCAGAAACAAGAGGTGGGGCAGGACATGGCCTCCCCTGCTTAGGTCCAGGCCCCGGGGATGGCCCCCCAAAGGCTCCCCTCCTTCCCGAAAGCACCCTGTCTCAGTACCTCTAGGGTCCAAGGAGGCAGTGGGATATGGCAGAGCCTCTGTCCTTCTCCCTCTTGTCTCCAGGCGAGACCACTACAAGTGCTGGGGCTTAGTGGGGGCCGGGATAAGGAAGACAGGCAGACGGTGGCGCGGTGGTATATGTAATTTATATATTTACGTATGTAAATATATAACGTGCAAGTACTGACACCTCTGCACCCACTCCTGCAAGTCTCCAGAGGACTGCCCACCACAGAAGCTGCTGAACAGGGAGAACCTGGGCCAACTGTGGAGCGGGAACGCTGGGCCTGGACCCTGGACGGCTGCAACCCCCGTGCCGCACCGTAAACAGATGAGCAGCTCAGGCTGTGGCCCTCACCTCACCTCACCTTCAGTTCCCTCCCGGCACTGTAGCCTGCTCTTCTCTCTCCTGCTTCCTGCACATCAGTGGCACATGTGTGCCGCTGGCTCTGGTTCTGTTCAGCTCTCGCTTTGAGTCGGCGTGGAGGTCCTAGCTCCCAGCTTCCCTCGCGCTGCCTCCTGACCTTAAGAAGGAAGGTTCCTAAATGGCAGGGCCCAGGTGGAAATTCTCTGCTGCCTCTCCAACTTTCAGGATGGGCACCTGGGAGACTGAGGCCTTCCTGGCCCCCCGTGCTGCTTATTGTACCTCCCACCACCTGCACACGGGATGGATAGGGCTGTCTACCTCCCAGCAAGAGAGCCCTGGCCTGCATCCCGCTGTCCCCCACAGCGGAGAACGGCGCCAGGACCGCTTCGCCCCGGGCCTCGGGCTGCCGCATTGCATGCTGGGACTCAGCTCCCACCGCTCCCTCGGTTCAGCTGCTGCGGATGAACTGGGCTGTCGCAACTCACTCGCAGCCGAACGCGGTGGGGATCGGGTACGGCTTGACAAGCTTGGTGAAGGAGGGAATTTGACCGGGAGAAAAAAAGCACATTCTAGGTACAAGGGGCACAGGAGAGTATGAAGGACTTCAGTCACCAGTGAAATTTAAAAGCACAGTCATCAGGGGGAAGGCTTGTACAATTCAAAAGGGTAGCAAGGCATGTTTGGTTAATTAGTTAATTCTTTCCGAGGAAGAAATGAACACCACGCTTACTACTCTATGCTTTTGCAAAATTATATATATTACTTTTTATACAACTTTTCATAGTCAGAATTTCCACATTAAACTTGATAATACAGTCGGAAATGTGAAACTATAGTTCTGTCTTTTTTTGTAATTACAAATTTGGGAGGTAATTTTTTAGTATTTTCAGTCTTGCTTGATTTCATGTAAAGAGTTTTAATGAATTATGTTAGAATACACATATTCCAGGGGGAAAAATCACCTGATTTCTGTTGAGACACTTTCATGTGTGTGTGCACGTGCATACACATGCAGAGACACACAGATCTACGGCTCTCAAATCAGTACTTCAGAAAAGACATCATTTACTCCTCACTGTGAGAGAACTTACCATTGCCATTAAAAAGACAATGAGAAATTAGACCTCTGGCGAACTGTATATATGAAAAAACTCAATAGCCTCTTACAAATAAAGATGCAAGCTACATTGAAAGTATTTTAATATAGCTTGATCAGAAGTAATTTATTTTACAAAGGGCTTTAATTCTCATAAGTAAAAGCTGTTCCGTTTTTAATAAAAGTCATTCAATTTTCTTAATCCCTGTGTAATACTACCTGTACTAAGATAATAGGTCCATATTATTAGCTGCTTATGTTCTCAGTGCTTTACATGTGTTGAATCCTGACAAATACCTCATGCTATTTGCTACTATTAACTCCATTGTACAATTGAGGAGAAAGGGACACAGTGGTTACACGATTTACCCAAAGACACACAGCTGTTGTTCTGAGCCACTACATTGTTGAAACAGGTACTGGTAATCTAAAATACAGTTGAGCAAAAGTAGGGCTTTTTCAGTAACATTTTCAGTAACATTCAGCTTAGTGGCCACTGAGTAGAACAACCTTCTCTGTTATTTGGAAGACCCGCCAAAATCAATTGCATACCTGCTAATGTATCATATTTCCCACGGGAATACTCACTGAAGAAGGATAGGACACGACAGGATAGGATAGATAGGAAACATGCTTAAAAATCTTCAAAAATTCCCATATACTAGAGGCAGGAGTGGGACTTTTGACAGGGAGCTTTGGTAACATTGGAATCTCACTCTTTTCAGAAAACAGTTTACTATTTAGACCGAACCCAAATATTCCACTGACAAATTCAGGATTAAGGAATGACCTTCCCTTCAAGAAATCTATTTCCTTAAAGAAAATGTTTTATTTCTGATCTATATTATTGAAATTGTCATCCAGTTGAAATTGGAAATCATGGACTAATTTAGGAAAAGTGTGGAATTAGGCTAACATAGATCAGAAATATAGTGTACAGGCAAGATTTCATCCCCAAAATGAGAAAACAATATTGTTCTTTAACCATAAGCCAAATCTGAGTTAGTTCTACAGATTATTCAGGTCCAGTTTTAGGATTCCAGGAGGAGTCCCATCTTCCTGCCCTGGCATGACACAGGATCCAGTCCCTGATGACCACTTCTGCCCAATGAGAGACTGAATATACAAATGGACAACGGCCACAGTACACACAAAAACAGAACTTCTGACCCATAACGTGCAGCAACCAGCCCAGGAACCAACCTGCTATCCTCGGTAGCCACCGCAGGAAGCCTAACGATAATCCCTTGTAGCAATTGGCCCCATACAGCCAGTACTTGGTAAATATCTTATAGCTTCTCTAATTTGTGCCCCTGCTTCCAATTAAGGACTGGATAAATCTCTGCTAAATACAGAAGAACCCAAATACACACACCTAATGCATCACATAGGATGGCCTGCTTCTGGTTACTCTGTCTACAGCTTCCCCCTGCCAACAGCTTCCAGTCAGGGCATACCTGATGCCTTCTCTCTTTTTTTTGTCTTTTCACTATAAACCTTTCCCTTGCCCCCTGCCTGCTTTTGAGTCTCTGCCAAACACAAGTGGTGGCGGCTGACTCCCTAGCTATAGTAAACTCTGGATAAAGAGCCTGTGTTTGTTTTCATCTGGGTGGCCTTCGTTGATTTCTACGTCAAGGAGCTCTTCCCAACTCTGCAGGCTCATCCTCACAGTTGTAACCACTCTAAGCACTCACTCAGCACATCAAAGAAAAGCCCCAGAAGGCCATCCTAAGAATTTGTAGAAGACCCAGGTTATGTTTGAAAAGTAGCATCAGCCTCCTGATAAAATAATATATACCCGGATCAGCCTCAGGCTGGCACTTTTATGGAGCATGCACCTATAGCAATTCATCCTAGCTACATAGCACAATCACTTGAGGGAGGTTTAAAACTTGCCCATGACTGTGCCCTATTCCAGGTCACTCGGACTTGCTTTGTCTGGGGTGTAGTTTAGCCAGGACCATGGTAATTTGGAAACCACTAAAACAGACTTGCAAATTAATTTCTATCCAATCGAGAGATCTGTTCCTTTTGCAAATCTCTTTATGCTTTTCATACTGTTTCACGAGGCTATTTAAAGATTGAAGAAATGGTTATGGTATCACACAACCCATCCCTTTCTCCCTATGTAACTATGTCAACTGACAGTGTGTGGAGGCAGCCACCACACAGTGACATTCTGGTGAGAAAAAAAGAAAAAGAATACATTTTAAGGAGTAGTGATGATACAACTGGGCTTGAATAAAATATAATCTTTCATAAGAGTAGGTGACAAAATATGGGCCTATCCTGATCTTTCTCTCTCATCATTACCTAAAATAACATTTCAACTCAATTAGATACCACTGAGTATAGATCACTGCTAAATTCTTCAGCTTGAGTAGTGATTTGACTCTGACATGAAAATTAACATTCACTGAGGAGACTAGTTTTAGACATAAGACAAACACGAGCTTCTAACTTTGTCAATCAGTGGCTTAAATCTAAAACACAACATATTGCTGCAACTCAAAATATATTGCTGCAACTCAAGTAAATATTTATCAGTATTTTTTCTAGAGCTGAGTCAAAGACAAAGATGGTTTTCTAGTTGTCAAGAATTCATTTTGGCAGCAGCCTGTAAAGTTCTGTGCATTTTCTCCTACATAAGCCATGGGTGAATTACATATACACACACACACACACACATAGATACATATGCGTATGTGTGTGTGTGTGTGTGTGTGTGTCTAAATACTCTGATGTTAATGGGATAAGGTTTCACTTGGAGGCAAACACTGGCTTACATACCCAAGTTATAGCCTTGGTTTGAATAGCTTTCCCAATTAATCTTCACAAATAATGGATTAATGGGAAGGCAGTTAACTTTTAAAGACAGCACAGCCAGAGGCTGATTGATTTTAGAGGTTTAATAGCAACTATTTAAAGTCCAGATATTAAGACAAAGAGACCTCCAAGTCCACCAAACAAAACCAACCAAAGGTGAGGGGTGGAAGAAATAATTAAAAAGTAAAGACAGGATCAGAGTTCTAGGAATCGGTACGCAACACAAGCCTATACTGACAGATAAATGACCACATGTGACACCATGATGATGTTACCGAGTCTAAGCTCCTACTTCTCACTGCACGACAGGCCAATAAATCAAGAGACAAGTTGTTGGGCCAAGGAATAACAACTTTATTTGGAAAGCGGGCAGACCAAGAGGTTGGTGGACTCATGCCCCAAAGAACCATCTTTCCTGATTTAGAATTCAGGCTTCTTTTATACTAAAAGGGGAGGGAGTAAAGTCAAACATTTCCTGGTTCTGGTCAGCCTCTGAAGGGATGTGTTAATTTCTTCCTCCCTGCTGTCCTTCACAGGTGGGCCTGGTCAGGATGTTTCCTGTGAGCTAAACAAAAGTATTTTAGCTTAATGCACATTACCTGGGAGGCAGTGTTCCCAGAGATGGGTCATTATGTATAATTTAAGCTTACAGGCAACATCCCTTTAGTGATTAGCTTGTAATAGAGTACAAAAATTTCTTCCCTATTACAATGAGTAGATTTAAGACTGGTAACCATATCTCGAATTCATTCCTTTTATGACCAAATCTAAATTTCAGAACTGACTTTTGACTAAAAAAGACTTAAAGAGAGAAGCTTTAAGTAGGTATAAAACTCAAAATCATTCAAATAATAAACTGTAGAATGTACGATGTTTAAAACAGAGATACAAAGGGGCCTCTCATAAATTTTGGATTTTTGTGGAGCGGAGGTGGGGAGAAGTTTAGAACATTAATAGGTGTGTAACTTGGGTAAAATAAAATATGCTTCGAATTAAGGAAGAGGAAGGCCAGTCTAAAGAAAATTCTCATGTAAGGTTAGAAATGGCTAGTTAAAAAAATGATAATACAAGTAAAAATGATGTTCACCAAACATGAGGTTGATGCTGTTGACAATCTAAACACACAACATACAGTCAAGCAAGCAAAAAGATGAAAGCCATAGAAGTATCCCATATAAATGAATCCAAGGACATTCTGTCTACATTTGCTCATACACAGATTGTGGAATACACACAGTGTGAACTCAGGTATAGGAGTTTATGTGAATCCTCCTCCATTTATTGCAAACAGCACAGATTAACATGCCTTTAAATCTATGATAGAACAACTAAAGGCAAGTGGTAATGAAGGTGTGTCTTTAAAAGAAAATAGGTTTAAATGTATAGAATAAAGAACTTTTCTTCTGTTCTTTTTTTCTTTCTTTCTAATAGGCTCATGTAAAAACTCTTGAGTGGGGGCTTCCCTGGTGGTGCAGTGGTTAAGAATCCGCCTGCCAACGCAGGGGACACGGGCTCGAGCCCTGGTCCGGGAAGATCCCACATGCCGTGGAGCAACTAAGCCCGTGCTCCACAACTACTGAGCCTGTGCTCTAGAGCCCGTGAGCCACAACTACTGAGCCCATGCTCTGCAACAAGAGAAGCCACCGCAACGAGAAGCCCGCGCACCACAACGAAGGGTAGCCCTCACTCGTTGCAACTAGAGAAAGCCCGCAAACACCCAACGCAGCCAAAAATAAATATATAAATAATTTATTTTTTAAAAAACTCTTTTTCTTAATTTTTGAATTTTATTTTATTTTATTTATACAGCAGGTCCTTATTAGTCATCAATTTTATACACATCAGTGTATACATGTCAATCCCAATCGCCCAATTCACCACACCACCACCACCACCACCCAGCCGCTTTCCCCCCTTGGTGTCCATATTTTTGATCTCTACATCTGTGTCTCAATTTCTGCCCTGCAAACCGGTTCATCTGTACCATTTTTCTAGGTTCCACATATACGCGTTAATATACGATATTTGTTTTTCTCTTTCTGACTTACTGCACTCTGTATGACAGTCTCTAGATCCACCAACATCTCTACAAATGACCCAATTTCTTTCCTTTTTATGGCTGAGTAACATTCCATTGTACATATGTACCACATCTTCTTTATCTGTTCATCTGTCAATGGACATTTAGGTTGCTTTCATGTCCTGGCTATTGTAAATAGTGCTGCAATGAACATTGTGGTACATGACTCTTTTTGAATTATGGTTTATCTCTGGGGATATGCCCAGTAGTGGGATTGCTGGATCATATGGTAATTCTGTTTTTAGTTTTTTAAGGAACCTCCATACTGTTCTTGAATGAATTACTACAGACAACTGCTTGTTTTTCACAGCCCAGGAAGAGCGGCAGAGGATGTAAATGGCTGCTGTATTAGTTTGCTGTTGCTGCTGAAACAAATGACCACAAACTTAGTGTCTTAAAGCAACACAAATGTATTATCTTACAGTTCTGGATGTCAGAAGTCCAGAATTAGTTTCACTGGGCTAAAATCAAGGTGTCAGCATGGTGATATTCCTTGTGAAACTCTAGGGGAGAGTCCGTTTCCTTCCCTTTTCCAGCATGTAGATGCCAACTGCCTCATGCACAGCCCTCTGATCTCTGCTTCCACCATCGTATCTTCTTCCTGACTCTCCTGCTACCCTCTTTCACGTATTCTTGTGATTACACTGGGCGCACCTGGATAATCCAGGATAAAATCTCCATCTCAAGAGCCTTAATCTAATCACATCTGCGAAGTCCCTTTGCCAGTCCCGTTGTAAGGTAACATTCAAAGATTCCAGGGATTAGCATGTGGACATCCCTGGAAGGCCATTGCTCTACCTACCACAATTACCAAACTGTAGGTGTAGAATCAAAAAATAAAATTTTTTTCAGATTCAAATCATTGCCCAGTGATTATTAAAAAGTATTGATAGTTTTGAGTGTGATTTAGTGACACACATATACTGCTTTAATGATGAGACTTTCTATTTTGAGTAAGCCATTAGGGTTAACAATGGAATCCACATGTGTGACTATAATTTCAGAGCAACAGGACTATATCATTCCCAAAGTCACTTGGAAGATTATCCCAATCCTCTCCTCAATGCACAAAGCTGAAAGAGGGTCTTCTCTTCATTTTGAGCACCTGCTTCTTCTCCAAGTCTCAGCTGTATTTCCTGATTCTCTATGAAACCCCTCCTGAACCACCACTCCCATCCCTCAGGAAGGTCCCTCCTTAACCTCAACGGGCTTCTATGACAACACCTCTCAGGTGATCTGGGTCTCCACTTGCTGGGATGAAAGTGTCTGGAGGGTCAGCATCATAAGTTACATGTCATCTCACCCAGAAGCCAGAATATAGCATAGCATAGTGATTACAAGTACAGCTTCACAGCCATACTCCGGGAGCTCAAGTCCTGCCTCTGCCATTTACTGAATGACCTTAGGCACTTTAAATGGCCTTCCCCCATCTCTAAATGAGGATAATGATAGTACTAAGGTAAGCAGGGCTTTCTGAGAATTAAATGAGTCAGCGTATAAAGAGTTCTAGTACCTAGTATATAGTAAGTATTGTATAAGTGCCTGTGATTGCTACCTTAAGTAATTATTATAAATTCAAACATTTCAAGAGTTGGAACTGGATAAAATTGAGCTGGATATCTCTTACAAAAATCTTATTATAAGAATTAACCCTCGGGGCTTCCCTGGTGGCGCAGTGGTTGAGAGTCCGCCTGCCGATGCAGGGGACGCGGGTTCGTGCCCAGGTCTGGGAGGATCCCACATGCCGCGGAGCGGCTGAGCCCGTGAGCCATGGCCGCTGGGCCTGCGCGTCCAGAGCCTGTGCTCCGCAATGGGAGAGGCTGCAACGGTGAGAGAGGCCCGCGTACCGCAAAAAAAAAAAAAAAAAAAAAAAGAATTAACCCCTCGAGAAGGGGAAAGAAAGAGAGGGCAGTGTTTAACATGCCCAATCACATTGTTACCTTCTCTCTAAAAAAAGTGGCACAGAATTATTAACCTGAAAAGGAAGTTAAATGTCCTTGGGATGCATTGTTTTTCTATTAAAGAATAATTTTTCATGTTCCAAAAGGCCATATTTTTCTTTATATCTCTTGCATTTTAGAGTTACTTGCTTCATTTACTCCAGAAAAATAGAATTTAAGATTGCAAATGATGAAAAAATTGAGCGGCCATGATTCATAAGGAAAGTGGAAAGGATTCAGAGGACACAGGCATCTCTTCATTTAGACACCTTTGATGATGTAGTTAGAATGTTCAGAGCATTCATGCTGTGCCCAGCTACTTCACATGTGCGTGAAGTCACAGCAACAATGACCTCCTAAGTATGTGCTATTTCCATTAACTGATTATTTGCAACCTGAAATTGCCATGTTTTAGACTTTGATTCCTGGAGGGAAAATTGGGTAAGCCTCACTTCAGTTCCTCTTCTAGTCATATTAGATGATATTTTGATATTTCTGGACAAATACTCCATTTTATTACCAAATTATTTTGAGAGTTGTTATTTGTATCTCAAAATATCACACTTAAAGATGAAGGCTCAAGTCCTTCATAGTCATAAGAAATTTTTCTGCAGATAAATGCATTTTAGTAGGTGAGTCCACAAAGCTATCTAATAAACAGCTATTTCTAACTAAGGGACAGGGGAGTGGGGGGCAAGTTAACTAGAAACGATAAGCTTCTCTGAGTTGTAACATGAAGTTAGATGGAGGATATTTCCAGTTTATTGGCTAAGATCATTGTGTTTGATGTCATAATTGAACAAGGGATGAGCCTGGCTGGCCTCTGGGATTGATTTCCACTCTGTTTTTGACAACTTAGTTAAAAGCTGGCTAAGCAGGTATAAGTTAGCTCAATGGGACAACAGGCTGATACCAGTTCTGAGTTCTGGAATGACCCCCTTTCCAACAAGGCCACACTCCCACCAGAGAACCACCACTGTTTCAAGGACACTTGGATGTTTCCAGCCCCTGATCTCCTTAAACATAGGTAGCATCATAGCACAGGCCCCACAGCCAGGAGTGCAAGCCACTCAGTAGTCAGAGTTTTAAGATGGCCCCAGGATTCCAGCCCCTTGTAGAACTTTGTATAACCTCCTCCCCTTGAGTGCAGGCAAAACCTATGAATGTGATAGGATATCACTCCTGTGATTAGGTTACATTATAAAGCAGAAGAGATTTTGCAGATGTAATTGAACTCTAATTTCATTAACTTTAAGTTACTCAAAAGCGAGATTATCCTGGGTGGGCATGACCTAATCGGGGAAGCCCTTCAAAAAGTCTTAAAGGTCAAAGACACAAAGAAGTCGGAGAGGACGTGAAACATGAGTAAAATTGTTCCCACTGCCCTTGTAGAAGAAAACTGTCATGTGTTTCTTACCATATAGTGGTCTCTAGGAGCTGAGAACAGCTCCAATCTGACAGCAAGCATGAAATTGAGGGCCTCAGCTGCAAGGTAATTCTGCTAATAAGCATAGAGGACTCCAAGCCTTAGACGAGACCATAGGATGCATCCTTCATCTCTTTTTAAAATTATTGTAACCCTGCCAACATCCTGATAACATTCCTTTGTAACTAAACCAAATACTGGTAACTCATTTACTTCGTGGTCTTTTAATGTTTATGAGTGTGCATATTATTTGCAAATACCACTTTTTAAATAGTTAATTTTATCTTAGATATATGTACTATGTCTTGAATTAGATCATAAATTATTTTAAAATGGAAAACACATTTCAGTTTTTGCATATCCCACCATCATTTACTTTTGGCCTTAAAACACAACTTCTTAAAAAAAAACTTTGAATATCTGTCATTCAACTTTAGCTCTTAAAATAATTAGCTTAAAATAATCCTTAGAGCTTTTAATATGATGATGGTATTACAAGTGGCCATATGTCTTGCTTTTCAAGACTACCATGCTTAAAAACCGATTATTCCCTACAGCAGAAACTAACACAACATTGTAAAGCAACTATACTCCAATAAAAAAAAAAAAACTGATTATTCCCATAATAAAAGACAAAACCCAAGAGTCTCATTCAAAATTTTTCTCTTTTTTAATGCTAATTTTTGTATATTTCTGCTCTCACTTCTCTGGAATTATAAAGAATGGTGTATAGTTTCTACTTTGTTTTCATATGAATAAGTTATCATTTTCATGTTAATTCCTACAAAAACACTGTTGAGTTGACTAAGTATTTGTTACCTGTTCACACCATCACCACTCCCATATAAAAGACATCCTCTCCTTGACCCATCACTCAGGTACTTCCCTGACATGTCACTGCATCTAATCTACTGCAAAGTGATTTTACATGTAGCAACTAAGGCATTAATAGGATGAACTGATCATGCCACTGTGCCAAGGATCTCTTAACTGGAGGCCTCTAGAGAAAAGTGCCAACAACAATAATGGTGACAGTACTGCATGCTATGCCTCAGCCGCGTTAAATCCTTACAACAAACTTGTAAGGAAGATATCTCCATTTTCTAGATTGGGAATTGAAGATCAGAGAATGTAAATTTCTTGTTGAAGACTTTGGGCTTTTTTTCTTCTATTCAACATCTTTACTTTAAAGATGATATTATACTACCAGCACAACTCTCCCACTTTATTGCCTGAACTTTTAAAGTTATTTGAGCAAGTACATTGCGTACAGTATCCTAATTGGACATGATGTGGGAGAGGCAAAGTTGTCTATACAGTAGACAACAATGGAACATACTTTCCATAGTGAGAGTTCTTTAAATGCATCTTTATATATATATATATATAAATTTATTTATTTATTTTTTTACTTATGACTGCACCGGGTCTTCATTGCTGTGTGCCAGGCTTTTCTCTAGTTGCGGCGAGCGGGGGCTACTCTTTGTTGCTGTGCGCGGGTTTCTCACTGTGGTGGCTTCTCTTGTTGCGTAGCACGGGCTCTAGGAGTGCGGGTTTCAGTAGTTGTGGCACGTGGGCTCAGTAGTTGTGGCTTGCGGGCTCTAGAGCGCAGGCTCAGTAGTTGTGGCGCACAGGCTTAGTTGGTCCGCGGCATGTGGGATCTTCCCGGACCAGGGCTCAAACCCATGTCCCCTGCATTGTCAGGCAGATTCTTAACCACTGTGCCACCAGGGAAGTCCTAAATGCATCTTTGATATGACAGATATCACCTTCAAAGTATTGGCTAATTTTTTTTTTTTTTTTTTTTTTTGTGGTACGCAGTCCTCTCACTGTTGTGGCCTCTCCCGCTGCGGAGCACAGGCTCCAGACGCGCAGGCTCAGCGGCCATGGCTCACGGGCCCAGCTGCTCCGCGGCATGTGGGATCTTCCCGGACTGGGGCACGAACCCGTGTCCCCTGCGTCGGCAGGCGGACTCTCAACCACTGCGCCACCAGGGAAGCCCTAATTTAATTTTTTGAAGATAAAACACTGTAAAAACTGAAATTAAAAATCTCTACCATGTTCTAGAGAACACTGAGTCACAGTCAGGTAAGATGAATCAGTATAATACAGACTTCACATGACTATCATTTCTGCCCTACCTACTCCTCCCCAATCCATAATCAGTATTACCGCTTTGCTTGATAAGAGAAAGCCTGAGGGTCTGCTTATCAGATAATGTCCCCATTGATGGCAGTGTGATCCTGGAGATGGTTTACAAGCCAGTTGGCCAATATCCCTGCAGACAACTGGGCCCTTGGAGAGCAAATGGCTACAGTCACCTCATTACTTCCAGGAATGTGGTCACTCCACTTACTGGTTTTCTGCCTTAATTTCAGATTCTAATGAATTTCTCCACTTGGTTGGGCGCTAGAACTGAGGCTCTGGCTGCTTCCCAGCACTGGCTCCCTTCCTACTCCCACACGCATCTGAATGGGGTAATCTAAATAATCTAATTGCCACGCATAAAACCTGGAGCGTTCGTTCTAAATTCATTTTCAACTCTGCTTGCCCCCATCCCATCAACCCTTCTTATGAACGCTACAGGACTATTACATTTTGGTTAAACTCCGCTATTACAGTTTGATTAAACTAGCAGTTCTATTCGGGTTCCACTTCTCTGTGCCACTGCTGAGACCGTCAGCTTGGAACGGCCTCTGTACAAGGGGCCATTAGCTGACCTCCTTGGGCTCAACTGTCCTCCTTGTCGTCCTGGCACCCTGTATAAGCCTCTTGCACAGTAAGTAAAACAACACACTGAAATTCTGTGTTCACACGTTTCTTGTCCCCGTCTAAACGCTCAGCCGCAAAGTGTAGTTGAAAAGCCTCCACCTTTCTGGCTGTGACAGTAAAACGAAAGGAAAGGGGTGGATATAGAGATGCTGAAGAAGGAAGAATGAGTAATTTGTGATCACTCGAAGAGAGGTAGCAGAGAAATAAAAGTGTCTTGAAGGGTCTCTGACTATGGGTTATCAGGAAAAGATAACACATTTGATCTAAAGAGGACAGACATGATTTCTGCCTTCTAGGTTAGTATCTATCGGGTCTTGTAGCATGAATAATATTTTTAAAAGAAATATTTAAAACAGACGTTTTTAGTACATTGCAAATGCCAAACAAAATCAGAAGTGGCAAGTTACTTGGAGTCTTTGGGTAGAGGGATCTGTAAACAGCGTGCTGGAGGATTACATATAACCATTAGCAGAGTAAAATATTATCTATTGTCTGTCTATCTATCTATCTCTCTCTGTCATAAATTTCTCAGCTTCTTTTTGTTTAGTAAACTTTGACAAATTTAAGGAATAAAAACCAATTATTTCATAGCCTGAGAACATATATTTCAATTAACTTCGGAGAAGTTTAAGTGATAGATTGAAATCAAGATTTTCCTGTAAAATCACTATCTCATTCTTCAGTACTAAGGATTTAATTTCCATTGTGAAATAACTCATGATATGCATGCACACCTGGAAGAACAGGTCCCTTTTTATTTTTTAAAGGTGCAACATAATAAATGAAATATGTTACTGTGGTTGAGTAAAATATAAATAATCATGGTTTATTATAATTCATTTAATAGCTCTAGTTCTTTGCAATGTAGAGCACTAATATGGGTAGGGCACATTCCTACCTAATAGAATTTTGAATGTATGTTTGCTGGTTTTAAGCAAAATTTAAATTAAATAACAGTGTATTACAAATGCTGAAATGTTAAGTGGTCAAGATGAGTTAGCTAAATGGTTATCATCAATTTAAATAGCTTGTTAAAGACCAGTTGCTGATTTTGTTGTACTTGAAATTCTGATGTTCAAAATACGAAAATATTTTTTAAAAAAGAGCTTTTCTTCTTATTTTTCATAAATCCTCGAAGTTCACTTATAAATTAGAAAAGGTTATTTCTTTACAACTTTGTTGAGTAAAAACCTTCTGGGTTTTTCTTCATAGCTAGATGTGTCCAGGGGCATATTTTAAAAATGTAACAGTTGCCACTGGAGAGCAACTGTAAGCCTCAAATGTTTCCTGCCACAGACTTTTAAATCTCACAAGATTGTGTAACCCTGTAAAACACACTGGCGGATTAAAGCTCTCTAGAGGGGCAATTACCTTAGCTTTTCTCAATGCTTGAGGTAACAAAGATGGTCAGTATTCAATAGCATTCACCTATAGCTTCTGAATCCTTAGATATAGCAAAAGAAGTGGATTTGAAATTGTGAGGCATTTCCAAAAATGGTACAATTAGTACCATTTCTCTCTCTCTCTCTCTCTCTCTCTCTCTCTTCCATTTTGAGAGCAGAGTCTGTACATCTTTATATACCTGTTTTCTAGCACATGCTTCAACATGGAAGGCACTTGGTAAATGTCTGTTCAATTACATTGAAGAGCAAGTTGTAAAATTTTAATCAACTTTTGCTTTTCTATTTTGTCTAGGTCTTCTTTTTACACATCAAGTGACAGATACTTCAACCCAGACTGTATTTGTCCTGAAGCCTTTAAACAACCCAACTAAAGGAATTCAACCTTTTGTCAGAAGGAGCAAGTATTGAATCTCTAGTTTCTAAGACATCTGGGTGGGGTGGGGTTAGATATTTGAGTGGGAGACAGGAAAACATAGTTATCAGTGATGCAGAAGAACAGTCCACAAAACCTTCAATTCAGGTTATGTTCCTGTTCCTGCCAAAAATAAGAGATGTCATTAAAATGTAACAACATGCGATGCCAGAAAGTACTCTGTGTGAGCCTTCTTTCAGACAGGTTTTACTCAGTATACCGCCATGGCATGGATTTTTATAAAATATTGCATTATACATACCACACACAATCTCAAAAAATTCAAATATGATCCTTTGCAAACAGAGTGGGGAAGAGAATGAAAAAATAAAGGGAACAAATATAAGTGAATTAAAATTCCTTATTCAGAAAGAAAGCAGCTACATACAAAAAGCATATTACACTTTTTAGAATACAAACACAGTTATAATAAAGTAAAAGCCAATAACTGGAATTGGCTATTCCTCGACCTCACGTATCTCTACATTCAATCAATCATGACATTCTGTCAGTCTTACATGTTCACACGGAACAAGTCTGTCTCCACTGTCACTGTCTCAATTTATAGCTCTTATTACTTCTTACAGGAATTAATTCACCCGCTACATATCGGATTCCGTGTTCCCAAGACAGACTCTATTCCCCTTCCCTCATCATTCCTTCCTTCATATTGCCAAGAGTTTTAACTTTACAAAAGACAGATCTAATCTATGTCACACACGTGTACATATAACACTTCTAACAATAAGAGGATCCCCTAGAGAGTATCAGTACTTAGGTCTTTGCTTTACTTATAAGCCTCATGACCTGGGATGCTTCCTGACTATTTCTTTAGTTTCACCTGCTGCCACTCCTCACTTTCAGCCAGTCCTTCTCTCCCTGTAGTGCCTTCCAATGCTCCACGCTTTGTGAGGCTCCTTCAGACTAGAACGTGCTTCCCCCTACTTCCCCCTCCTGGCTCTTCTGTTTGTCCAAGAAATTGCTTTCTCTGGTGTTCTGCCTATAACCAGCCCAGAAGCCTTGTATTCCTTCCTCTCTCTCATCATGGCGATCACACTGCTGTGCTTGTCTACAGAACTAGAAAGTGGCAATGTTGAGCTTTAAGCCCAGGGTGGGCTAGTTAACAGTTAGCCAAAACAGCAACTGAGCACATTGCGTGTAATAGAACTAACCACCCTATAAGCACCCTGAATAGTACTGTACATTTTCTTGTAAGAAAACCAAAACCTTAGGCATAAAATATGATCTCAAAAGCCTTTAAGTATCTGGGAGTCAAAACTTCCATTCTCAACTGTTAGCAAGAAGTTACCGATTCTGACCATTGTAACATTTCAAAGCCACTGATGCTGCAGACATGTGTAATGATAGGTAGCACAGTGTACAGGCTTACTAAATATCTGCTGAGTGAATAAATGAATAAAAGGAGCAGAGTAAGGTAGAAGCCCAGGAAGCCTCAAAAATTATAAGAGTAAGGAACACTTTAATAGACTGAATGAACAATCACCCCACCCAGTGAAAATTGTTTGTATGAAACCAAATACATCCAGGCAATGTAAACATTATTTCACTAAGAATTTTTATAATATTCTTAGTTGGTATTTCTTCTTTCTTTCTTAGGTATAATTCTCTAAATCATCAGTGCCAACTGAAAAATAACCAGAGTCCCAATGAGTGCAATTATAGGGGTCATTTAATATGGAACATATTCACCCGGTGTAATTCATGGGGACAAATTTCCAAACTCATAGTCAGTGAAAAATATAATAACTCATCTTATATCAACTCTACTAATATTACTGGTCATATACTGATTTTTAAAGGAAATGAGAGGAAACATATAGGTTACCAAATAAATCAGAATGGCGTTACATCAGGAATCTAGATTGAAGTGAAGTGTGTATCACGGCCTACTTTTCATCTGAATTACTTTAAGGCATGTCTTTCTGTCTTCCCCAAATGGTTTGGGGTCCCTGACTGGCAAGGATTTATGATTTTACCCCACTAGCCTGACTAGGGAAAAAACTCACGTGTCGTTTTAGCGGTTGAGTAGATGGATGGATAATTTCTTTACCTACCACACTCACCCTCCAAAATATAGAAACTCCAGGGTAACTCTGATATTTCTTTTGCTGTGCATCACACTGGAAGCTCACTTAGAAAATAAGCAGAACCCCTGCAATGGCAACTGTTAGACAGATAGGTACTTACTCTGTTTATATCTCTTACTTTTAGAAGAATGTAAGGCTTAAGAAATTCTTATTGAAGAAGAAGGAGATTACTTGAATTAGCTCTATGTGTATTAAATAAATTTAATTAGTTAATTAAAAAAAAAGTCTTGTTGAACATAAAGAGTAAAGACTGATCACAACCTTCAGTTCCAGCCACTCTGCTAAAAATGCTACATTCAGTTCTGGGCATCAATTGTATCTTTTAATTAAAAAAAAATAAAAACAGCGCATTCGAGAAGATGCAATAAATTTCAACTCTCGGATTAGCCATTTGCTTGCAGTATTTCACCTCGTATTTGACTAGCAGGTGAAATTACATTTATTTTCAACAATATCCAATTAGTTCCAAGCATATAGCCTTAAAACTGTGAAGATATACTTTGTGAAAGGTTGCCTTAAGTGCAGTCACAGAAGTCCACCTAAAAAAGTGGATTGTACAAATTAAGAAGAAATTCACTTCAGAACCAATTAATTAATGCCCTAGGAAATCGTTTTCCCTTAATATTTTTTACTCGTGTGATTGGGAAGATAGAAAGAAAACTAGAAAGCATTCAATATTATTATACCTAGAACTAGAAAGCTCATGAATATTGTTATATCAAAGATAATATTGAAGACTTCCCTGGTGGTGCAGTGGTTAAGAATCCACCTGCCAATGCAGCGGACATAGGTTTGAGCCCTGGTCCGGGAAGATCCCACATGCTGCGGAGCAACTAAGTCTGTGCGCCACAACTACTGAGCCTGTGCTCTAGAGCCCAAGAGCCACAACTACTGAGCCCTCGTGACACAACTACTGAAGCCCGTGCGCCTTGAGCCCGTGCTCCACAACAAGAGAAGCCACTGCAAGGAGAAACCCACGCACTGCAACAAAGAGTAGCCCCCGCTCGCCACAACCAGAAATAGACCGCGTGCAGCAATGCAGACCCAATGCAGCCAAAACTAAATTAATAAAATAAATTAATTTAAAAAATAATAATACTGAAATGGTGATCTCATGGACTTTTTCGATAGAGCAAATTTTTAAGGTGTAGTGTATCGCTTGTGCAGAGTAACGAGGAAATATTAAAGAGAGCTGAGCTAGATGAATAGGGGTCAGTAGTCAAAGAAAGAGTGAGACACAAAGTGCTCTGAATCTCTCTGATATTTTTCTTTTTCAGAAAGAGATTGGGATTAATGAACACCATTCAAAGGCATATCAGATATTTCACAGAATCATATCCACTCTGGGAGACTGGCTCAAGGGCTATTGGTCCTGGTTTAGCTGTGGAAACAGAGTTCTCATTCAAAATTGTAAATCTGAAGTTTTTCTTTTTCACTGTGATCTTCATTAAATACAGGTTGCTTTTCCTGATTAAGGAGGGAATAAAAGTAGGGAGGAATACTAATCTGTTTTGTTGAGATGTTGAAATTTTTCTCAAAAAGATGGAAGGAATTATTTTTTTAAAGGAAGACAAAACCGGAAGACGCCAGAAAGAAATCAAAATCAGTACCAAGGGAGGAGTGATATGGCAGTTAAGAGGTTCTTTCCATAAACAGTGACTCATGCCTTCTGGAGAAGACACTAGGCTCACGGTTACAACTGAAAACCTGCACTTGCAGCCGCCTATCAGAGGCCATGGGCACCAAGCTCCTGAGAGACACACATGTAGGGATGTTCGGTGATGCTGCTGAGGGCTATAGAGACGAGACGGCTGTGTGTGTAACTGACAAGACCAATGGATGAGTGAGCAGGTTTCCTGGAGGGTGACAGATGTGCTCCTGCGATCTGTCGAGTGTGGCAATCTCTACCCACCACCTCTGATTCATGTTTGAACAAATGATACAACCGGAAGAGACACAGAACCATCTTTAAGTGTTATAAATTCTTGAGCAGGAAAGGGAAGGGTGTAGACAGTTATTGTGTTAAATTTCTCCTTCCAAAATAAATTTAGGTTTTCACTGAAGTGGGGCAAAGACAATTGAACACTTCATGACACTGACATGTGTAAATGGCTTAAGATCCTGTGATCTTAGAGAATTACAGGAATCTTAAGATAGCCATATACTAGAAACAGACACTGGTAGACTGAGAAACTTTAAAAATAAATCAGTGAACAACCAATTGGTTCTTAACGTTTAAATAAGAGCATATCCACTTGATAAGTTACGAAGAACCATTTAAAAAGACAAAGAATATTTAGCCACAAGAGAAATGCACTGGAGATGATGGAAAAGCATGCATAAGAGAAAACACTGGTGTGAACAGATGCTACATTAAGATTGAGTGAAACAATGTATGGCGAACATCTGTCCCAGTTCCCAATACTAGGAGAGCATTCTACAAATTTTAAATTAGACAAATTTTAAATTGAATTTAATACTAGGAGAGCATTCTACAAATTTTAAATGATTGTGCATTTGTTTTACCTACGTTGTGTTTGGTTGGTTTTGGCTTGACAAAGAAAGCATCCCAGGGAATAAAGGGAGAATCTGCGTGCTCTGGGTTTTACAGATTAGAAGTGGAAAAGTGCCAGAGGAAACAAACTGCAAAATCAACTTTTGGGAAGGGGACATGAGAAACACAGGAAGCAAATCACAACACAACTGGGACTCGGTAACATAAAGGAGAAAAGAATTTGGAGGGGGATAGCGGGATGTCAGAAACTCTCTGGCAGAAGCAGTTAGAGAGCACCAGGCCCAGATAAAAGGCAAGAGAGAAGGGTCAGGGAGTGCAAGCGTCTGTGGCAACCAGGCAGTGGGGGTTAGCGGAGGAGCACACTGTGCGTGATCCCAGCAACACCACTGAGGAAGGGGTCCATCAGAAGACAGCTTAAAAAAACTTGTAAGATGACTTCACTCACTTGACAGGTTTCAATAGGTCAGAGCAATATCTGTCTCAAATACCAAGAGAAGATACGTTTTATTCAGGCAGTTGAAACAGGGAGAGCACTTCCTGTGGACTGAATTATGTACACCACCCCACCCCTCCCCCAAATTCATACACTGAAGTCTTAACCCACCATGTGACTGCGTTTGGAGATAGGGCCTTTCAGGAGGTAATTAAGGTTGAATGAGAGCATAAGGGTGGGGCCCTAATGGAATAGGGCTGGTGGCCTTATAAGAAGGGGAAGAGACACACCAGAGAGCTCCGTTTCTGACTGATCACACACAGAGGAAAGGCCATGTGAGACAGTGAGAAGGTGGCCATCTACAGGCCAGGAAGCAAGGTGTCACAGGTATCAACCCAGCTGGCACCTTGATCTTTCATTTCCAGCCTCTAGAAATTTGAGAAAATAAATTTCTGTTGTTTAAGCCACCTAGTCTGTGCCATTTTGTTATGACAACCCTAGCAGACTAATACAGCACCCAAAGGGAGCGTATTCCTGAACATGGGGAAGGAGAGGGGTTTCACAGAGGCAAGAAACAAAATTGCAGAGTGCCTTGGTCTGGCACTGTTGCAATCTTGCAGAAAGGAGCTGGTTTTTCTTTGTGATTTGAGCTGTTCCAGCCCCTTAGAACCTGTTCCTGGAACTATCGACTCAAAGAAGGAATTTAGACAGAATGGATAGGTCCTTGGGTATCAGTGAGCAAGGGTAGGGAGTTGTCGAGTTGTCGGTGGAATTCAGAGGAGAAAAAGTTACACTGGGTGACGTCTGATAGATACTTTACTTCAACTCGTAAGGAAGAGCTTGTTGATAAAATACAAGTGACAGAATCCTTGGAAGAAAACAGGCACATTACCTTATAATTTATCACACCAGGGAGGGAACCCCGAAAACAGGCAAGTGTGGGTTCTAATACTCAGGGGAGGTGCTCTTAAAGGCTCACGGAGAAGATGAGTGTATTCCATTTCAAAGAGCAATGGCTTTGGCATCGTGAAAGTTGGGTTCAAATCCCAGGTTACCCTTCCTTACTCAGTGGCTTTGGAAATACCTCCTACCTCCTAAAGTTCAGTTTCCTTGTTTGTAAAATAGTGATAATAATGTCTGCCCTCCAGGCCTGTGAGGTACACTCCACCACCTTAGAGTCCACAGAGCCCAATGCAAAAGGAATATTTCTCAATATTAATGATAACATATGTCATGTGTGGAAAGCTATGAACTATAAAATAATAGCAATGAAAGTCCCAAATGTTTACCATGAGGAGGAATAAACATGAGAGGAATCTTTAAAAAATGATGACATTTTACAAGAAAATAATCTTTAAAAATGTGTGCAATTAAAAGAGGAATATAGGGCTTCCCCAGTGGCGCAGTGGTTGAGAGTCCGCCTGCCGATGCAGGGGACACGGGTTCGTGCCCCGGTCTGGGAAGGTCCCACATGCCGCGGAGCGGCTGGGACCGTGAGCCGTGGCCGCTGAGCCTGCGCTTCCAGAGCCTGTGCTCCGCAGCGGGAGAGGCCACAACAGTGAGAGGCCCACGTACCGCAAAAAAAAAAAAAAAAAAAAAAGACCAGGTGACAGAGGCTAGAGGACACTTGCAAGGGGGCAGGTTTGTCAGGAAGAAAAAGCAATTAAAACAGACGAAAGGGGAAAAATATAAGCAAATTCAGAGGAGGAAGATATTTGTTTGCTACGCTAATAAGTTTGGACTTAATATACACCTAACAATGAAATACAGCTGAGACAAGACTCGCTTTCATTTTGATAAAAACCTTAAACATTGATTAAAAACATCAATTCATTATGTCAGACACCTAAAAATATGATATATGTGTAGTATTTAAAAATACTGCATGAGTCACAGGAAG
This sequence comes from Phocoena phocoena, assembly GCF_963924675.1. Lineage (NCBI taxonomy): Eukaryota > Metazoa > Chordata > Mammalia > Artiodactyla > Phocoenidae > Phocoena > Phocoena phocoena. Next base: position 48,038,142 of record NC_089238.1, on the reverse strand, counting down.
TAGTGAGGGAGGAAGGGGACAGCTGCCTCGCAGGTCTCTCAGCCAAATCAACCCTGGCAATCGCAAAGATGACAGATGCCACAGCCAGATCATCCTCAAATCCAGGGAAGTGATCACGGAAGGCTCAGTTTTGCTAACTCAGAAAAAGAGGGCGCTGCTGGCATCTTCTCTAGAGAATGTGTCAGTGATTAATGATACTACATACATTCTTCTCATACTAATCTGTTTCATATTGCGATTTGTATATATAATTATATATATATATAATAGAGAGAGAGAGAAAGAGGGGGAGAGAGAGAGAGACAAGGCAAGCACATATCAAGGCTTTTAAGAGATGAATATGATCATTTACAAGGCTACACCAGCAAATGACTCAGTTTTATGCATCAAGCATAGAAAATTATTGTGATCATAATTTTATTCTTAGTACCCAAAATTCTACATCATATTTTTGGTAGCCTCCTTTTTCCATTTCTGTAGTAGACATTTGACTATGAAATATTTTATCATATTCCATTTTGTGATTAGATCCTATAGGTTGCTATGAATTTAAGAAACCAAAAGTTATCTTCAGTGTTTGCTCTTTGCTTTCCTACATGTACGCTATTTCTTTTCCCGAATTTTCTCTCTTTTGTGTGTTTTAGGAAGGACTACACATCTTATGATACTTGAAGTTGTGTTATGACATTTTACAAGGCGCGTGATGTTTTCTTAACAGTGTTATAATACAGGCTCATGCTAAAGTACAACAGTTCAAATAAGCACGGAAATCATACTCACAATGGAACAAAAGAGCCTAATTGAGCAGCTTTATAACCTTGTACAGAATTCCCTCACCACCACTTTAGATAGAATTGCTTTTATTTTAGCAATGCTCTTTTAATTAAGTCCTAAACATCTAAAACATGGCAAATGTAAATATGTATTATAAATCCTTAATTATGAGGATTGCTAAGCATTCATGCAGCTTTCTGCCTTGGAGATAGATTCTTTTTGTTCAAAATCCGCCAAAATTGAGAGATAAAAGTGAATGGATGTGAAAAATGCAAAACTTTGTTTAGACTGCCCTTCTCTTGGTAGCAGTATCACTTTACCACATTGTCTTCAAGAGTTAAATTATGTTTCAGTTTATCTAGCGGCTTTTAAGTCAAAACCTCTCCTGCCGTTTTCTGCCTTTGTTGCCATATTCAGAAAGACTAGCACCCCGAGACTGACTAGAAGTTGAATTAACTATTGGGGATCCTGAGGTCTTCATGGCCTTTGCCTAGAAAATAAAGCACTTTGGGATCAGAAAAGGGCAACACTGTCCCTCTGCTTGGGATGAGTTTAAACTGGATCCAGAAAGACCTCTTGCTATTTTTAATCCCACATACTGTTTTAAAACTATACAGGAGACTATTCTGGTATAGTAGCAATAAAATAAAAATCTTATCATGTATCCCAACAATATTTAATTGAAAATGTGCCACCTAGGGGATTGTCTTCCATTTCTCTGCCGACATGGCCTGTTTCCCAGTCCCTACCCAAAGTATCTTCCAACATATGCATGCACGCTCGCGTGCACACACGCATACACAGACACACACGCTGACAGTTTCCTCTCAGCAATTCATTTCCCTCACAGACCACTTTGCATTTAGTTCCTTTCTTCTGTTTGGTTATCTACTGATGAACATTAAAAGACAAACACATATCAGTATCTTTGAAAACCAAAGACAAGTCTTGAAGATCTAAATACATATTCAATCTTTTAGAACAAAGCTGTTAGTCCAGAGAGAAACTGAACTTTCTCAAATTTTCTCAAAAATCTCTCTTTTGAGTCTGATACACAAAGGTAATTGGTTTACATTAACAGGAAAATGTGGGGTTCTCAGCTGTGGGCCACAGGGTCAAATGTCTGTTCATTGCCATCCAAGCATCTCCCAACTCCAAGACTTGCAACAAATTCCTAGGAGAGTTTATCAATGCCCTTCAACGGACATTCAAAGAATATCTCTCGGGACTTCCCTGGTGGCACAGTGGTCAAGACTCCACGCCAGTGCAAGGGGCCCAGGTTCAATCCCTGGCCAGGGAACTAGATCCCACATGCATGCCTCAACTAAGAGTTCGTGTGCCACAACTAAGGAGCCCGAGTGCCACAACTAAGGAGCCTGCTTGCTGCAACCAAGACCCAGCGTGAGCAAATAAATAAATAAAGTTTTTAAAAATATCTCTCTGTAGGTTATAACTTCAGAGTAACTGAATTAATGAAATTACAGGTTGTAGTTTGTCTTAAAACTATACAATAAATGTAATTTAGGAAAGCAGTTGAATTTATATATTCACATACTATTTCTAAACTAATATCGACCTGTGACCTCACTTGTAGGTACCATATTTGCCAGTGAGGGAAAAAAAATGGTTACAGAAACAAATATGTTTTTTATAATTTAGAAACACATACCATCTTATTCTAGAGCACTGCCAAGTAATAAGAGGTACTCACTAAATAAAGTAATTAGAGCTGTAGGACAACTGATACATATCACACCCTTTTTTTCCTTTGTGATTTAAAAAACTTAGAGGTAAATTTCTTCACTGTTCTATTAAATACTTAGAGCATAAAAAAATTTTATAGTTACTAATTTTAAACTACTTAAAATGTCAAATGTTTTTAGGCTGCACTCACTTTTCCAATTATTACATTGGAATGACTCATTAACTGTAACATAAATGGGCTCATTTTTACCTCTTTTATGCTATTTCTCTGGTTTTATGACCAGAGTACCACTTTTCCGTGAACCATGATGAAAATGCACTGGGAGAAAAAAAAAAATGAAGCACATACCCTTTCTCTTCCAAATACCAACTCACCTCAGAAGAACTGAAGTAATAATGACAATTTGTAATGTATTTTGCATGTACATTCTTTACCAGTAAGTAATACTGTAGTTTCAGGTACCATGTATGTGAATACCTTGGCAAAAGACATGCTTGCAAAAACTTTATCCTCTGAAAGTCAATTGGGAAACAAAAATATCTTTACTTGTGCTAGTAGCATATCAGATATGGTGTTTACCAACACAGAGTCACCAAGACCCTGGAGTGATCAGTACCGTGGAAGGTCTAAATTCATAGATTATAAACAAGGAATGATAGTTCTAGAAGTCAAATAAATAAACACATGTATACATACATGCCTAACTGAAGCACACAGCCAGATAACGACAGCCTTAGAACTCCTTGAAAAAATTCAAATGCTGGTATCTCAGACATCAAAGTTTCTCCCAAAAAGTAACTAAGAAGATAATCCAATGGTCAATGACATCTTGATTATTTAGAAATGCATTTATTGTAACTTAGTCTTATGGGTAAACTATCCATTATTCCTCAAGAAATTTTAAACTTTAAAAAAAAAAACTCAAAGACTTTAAATTACAATATTAATATTGTGGGTGAATTATTCATTTAAGTATATTCAGTTAATTGAGGCTTTTTGATGAGTTCATTCTTCCTTTAAGGACTTTCAGTGATAAACACGAGTTCTTCTAAAGCTCCATAATTTTTTGTCTGCAATTAGTTTAGGGCATTTATTTCTCTTTCTGAGATTTTCCTTTTTATAGGGACCCAAATCAAACTGACCTTAGCATGTGATGCTACAATTCAAGACATGTTTTTAAAGGTCTGTTTGTTAAAGAGTGTTTCTAAAAGTTCCCACCTGAAATACCCATTAAAACAACAATCCATATATTCTATGAGAATTCACCCCACCACCACCAAGAACACAGCTCAATTCACCTCATGATCGTGGTTAATCCATGAAACATCCCCTATTTTAAGCACATATTCTGTGATGGGTCCATCCTTCCTTATCATACAGTTAACTTGAAAAACTGCAATAATTCTAAATAAATAGTAAACAAGTTACTGAGGCCAAGATTTCTGAGTCGATAAAAATGAAAAAATAATTAAGCTAAGCAATAATGGAAACACCAGGCCACTTAAAAAAATCAAACTCTGCATTATTTAATATTTCACCAGAAACAGTCACCTACAAATCTGAATACACATATCTGGGATTTATGTAACAATGCTGGATAAATTCTTATTATTCTTCCTACTATTTTCAGGGCCTGGGTCATTCTGTAAACTTTCAGTCACAACAGAGGAAAGAAAAGATTTTTTTAAAAGGACAGAGAAGAACTTCTCAAATAACCTGACTAGTCAGTGATATGATTCGTAAGTTGACAACATTAAGGTCCCAATACAATTTATCTAAGGTAAAGGAGATTCAGATTCTAAATACAGTATCAAATTGTGACAAAGCGGTGTTTGCAAAGCAAGACTGATATTCTATTGTAAAAAAGTTCAGAACCATGTAATGCAAGTGTCACGATACTTTATCATCTATTTACCATGGAGAGTCATGAATCCCATCATCATTCTCGTCCACACCCAGAATAAGTCACATTAAGTAAGCTATATGAGACGGTCCTAGGCTGTCTTTGATCTGGAAATTGGTCTTTTGATAAGACAGAAATCTTCATTAGTTCTGCACCATTGTAAACACTATTATGAAAAATAAATCATTTTAACATATGGCCATTTATTTTGGGGAAAAAATGCTACAGTGAAATTTCAAGGAAAAGAATTTTTAAAATATTATATCGTATCATATTTTTTAACTTAAACTTCTGAAAAAAAAACCACTGTAGTAAAGAGTATAATGTAAATAAAATGAGGCCACTCATCAGTTCTTGGAAATGAAAATTAAATACAACTCCAAACGGACAAGGCATTTACATAAAAATTAATTATCTTGGCATGAGTAGGTAAAAGGCACCTGCTTAATTATTATGAATTATCAGTGGGCAGGGCTTAAGTGAAAATCTATTTTTCAATTTATTCTAGAAAGTTTGCCAATTTCAGAATTTTTAGGAAGCTGCTACTGTAAAAGTCATAGGGACAAGGGCATTCTTCCAGTAAGATGATTTACTCCATCCAATTAGTGATTTCAGATGCATGTCCCTCATTAGTATGGAGTGGAATATTTTACACTCATGAAAGTATAAAATAACAACAGAATTTTCATTCAAAATATCTAAGCTGCAATTACGTATACACTTTATTGAACTTCTTATACTAAGGGGATTACTTGAGATTGAAAGTGTCTCTTTAGCAGCCAAGACTGCTGAAACTTTGCAAATAGTTATAAATAATTCATACGCATGGAAATAACAAGATTTCTGAAGAATAGTGTCTTTAAGAAGACACATATGAAGAAGATGCTAATAAAGGCTTCTTCTGTTATAGCTCCTGGCAATTGTAGCACTACCTTCAGCACTTCAATCCCTGAGGAATGCATCTGCGTGCTAAATAAAGACTAAATTTTATCATAGCAGTATATAATTTATCTACTATCCAAGTCACACCATTATATTACATTGTGTATTATTTAAGTCAAGGGTCAATGAACTTTTTCTATGAAGAGCTAGAGAGTAAAGAATGTTATTTAGGTCCTTGTATAACAAGGAAATCAATTTTAAGATAATTTTATTGATAAAATTAAAAATATAATAATAATTGAGTATGAATTTTTGCCATACTGGTCTACTAACGAGAAGAATGAACTAAAATTTGAATTTCATATAATCGTTTTATGCCACAAAGAATTCTTCATTTAATTTTTTTCAAACATTTCAAAATGCAGTAAATCAACTGTACCCCAATAAAAATTAATTTGAAAAAAATGTAAGAACCATTCTTAGCTCACAGGCTACTACACAAAACAGGCAGTGGGCTAGATCTGACCCATGGGCCATATTTTACCAACCTCTGAACTAAATATTACATTATCTTACAAGCGACATTATATAATTCTATTAGTTTGTTTTCACCGAAAAGGTAAATTAATTCAATCTTGATATAGAGATTGACTTCCATAAAGGAATTGTTTACATGATATGTAACAAATGATACAAATTCTGAAATTAATTTTAGAAGACATAAAAATGTTTCTTACT